>NW_027288786.1:300000-409086 GCF_037038585.1 Patagioenas fasciata | reverse complement strand
TCCTGCGCTGACACAGTTCACAGTTACACGAGAAGCAATCTGAGCGGTCCGTCGACCGGAGACGTGTTTCCCAAGAGGTCGTTTAGCGAGTGAACAGCAGTGTGCGCGACTTTCAGGAGTGTGCCTGGAAAGTGCCAGAATCACCAGGAGCATCTGTGCAAAAGCTGCTGCCTCTGTGACCGCATTGAGGCACGTTCGCGTGTCTGCGAGTATATAGACGGCTCTTTCGCGTTCACTCCGAGGGAAACGGTCCGCTATTGCTTCTGTGCGCACAGACGCGATTCCCTTGTCTCTTGCGAACACAGGGAACTCTGTGCATCCAAATCTACAGGCTAAGGACGCGTCTGCATATGTTTTGGTGAACAATCGAGTGTGCGTGTTCTGACAGCTGCCTCTATGCAGACGTCTCCACAGAGCCACTTCTGAATGCCCCGCAGCCCAGGACTGAATGGATACACTAACAAGTGCACCGGTGTGAGCAACCACATATGCAGAAGGACGTCTTTCATCTCACAGAAGCGCGAACGTCTTGGCGTTCAAGCACATGGCAGAAACAAGGTGTGAACAGATGAGCTGCTGCTATTTTCTCCGTTCGGCATGCTTCGTTGTAGCTCTCTTGCCGGTCGCCGGCTTAGCGGCTTGCTTTGCGCGACTAGCTCTGGGGAGAGAAGGAGATAGCGCCGGAAACCTCGCCTTTTGCCTTCTTCGGCGCTGGAACCTGGTTGCTGCGCCTTCTCTTTGTCCATGTGCACACACACGATTCCTCAGCGAAAACCATGCAGAAACCTTTCCACGAGCACCCAGGGATGTGCACCCAGCACCACGTGCACGCACACGCAGCTAGAGAAAAGCACCTACCTTTTCACACACTGATGCCTAAGCAAACGCGTGGCCACACACACGCACACATCCGCAAGCGCGCCTACTCCCATCTATTGAGGGAAAGACGGACGAGCTCTTTGGTTGCTCTTCACAGGCTTGTCCCTGATCTATAGCTGAGGGCAAACACTTGTGTGCTTGTGGGAGAGCCTGTGTCTTTCCTGGAAGCGTTTGGGAGTTTTGCTCAGACGCGTGTTTTCCTCAAGTTCAAGAATCAAGATCTAGGATACCTGCAGACAGGTGCCTGTTTGTGTGGAGACAGTCTGTTTGAAACTGTGTTCCTCAGCGCCCGCTCTTTCTCCCCGTCGCTCCACACGCCTGGGAGTCCCTTTCTTTCTCTCCACAAGCACGTGTGTTGACTTCGTCGCACATGTGCATCTGCACAAGCGTTGAGCTCAGCAGAGCGTGTCTCTTGACACTTGATGTGCGTTGGCTGTGTCTGCCTGCTCCAGTGAAGAGAGAAACGGGAAATCATCTTGGTAGAGGCAACAAAGCAAAAGCGAGGCAGGATTGACATCTGCTCAACAGAGACGGATTCCCTGCGCTGACACAGTTCACAGTTACACGAGAAGCAATCTGAGCGGTCCGTCGACCGGAGACGTGTTTCCCAAGAGGTCGTTTAGCGAGTGAACAGCAGTGTGCGCGACTTTCAGGAGTGTGCCTGGAAAGTGCCAGAATCACCAGGAGCATCTGTGCAAAAGCTGCTGCCTCTGTGACCGCATTGAGGCACGTTCGCGTGTCTGCGAGTATATAGACGGCTCTTTCGCGTTCACTCCGAGGGAAACGGTCCGCTATTGCTTCTGTGCGCACAGACGCGATTCCCTTGTCTCTTGCGAACACAGGGAACTCTGTGCATCCAAATCTACAGGCTAAGGACGCGTCTGCATATGTTTTGGTGAACAATCGAGTGTGCGTGTTCTGACAGCTGCCTCTATGCAGACGTCTCCACAGAGCCACTTCTGAATGCCCCGCAGCCCAGGACTGAATGGATACACTAACAAGTGCACCGGTGTGAGCAACCACATATGCAGAAGGACGTCTTTCATCTCACAGAAGCGCGAACGTCTTGGCGTTCAAGCACATGGCAGAAACAAGGTGTGAACAGATGAGCTGCTGCTATTTTCTCCGTTCGGCATGCTTCGTTGTAGCTCTCTTGCCGGTCGCCGGCTTAGCGGCTTGCTTTGCGCGACTAGCTCTGGGGAGAGAAGGAGATAGCGCCGGAAACCTCGCCTTTTGCCTTCTTCGGCGCTGGAACCTGGTTGCTGCGCCTTCTCTTTGTCCATGTGCACACACACGATTCCTCAGCGAAAACCATGCAGAAACCTTTCCACGAGCACCCAGGGATGTGCACCCAGCACCACGTGCACGCACACGCAGCTAGAGAAAAGCACCTACCTTTTCACACACTGATGCCTAAGCAAACGCGTGGCCACACACACGCACACATCCGCAAGCGCGCCTACTCCCATCTATTGAGGGAAAGACGGACGAGCTCTTTGGTTGCTCTTCACAGGCTTGTCCCTGATCTATAGCTGAGGGCAAACACTTGTGTGCTTGTGGGAGAGCCTGTGTCTTTCCTGGAAGCGTTTGGGAGTTTTGCTCAGACGCGTGTTTCCTCAAGTTCAAGAATCAAGATCTAGGATACCTGCAGACAGGTGCCTGTTTGTGTGGAGACAGTCTGTTTGAAACTGTGTTCCTCAGCGCCCGCTCTTTCTCCCCGTCGCTCCACACGCCTGGGAGTCCCTTTCTTTCTCTCCACAAGCACGTGTGTTGACTTCGTCGCACATGTGCATCTGCACAAGCGTTGAGCTCAGCAGAGCGTGTCTCTTGACACTTGATGTGCGTTGGCTGTGTCTGCCTGCTCCAGTGAAGAGAGAAACGGGAAATCATCTTGGTAGAGGCAACAAAGCAAAAGCGAGGCAGGATTGACATCTGCTCAACAGAGACGGATTCCCTGCGCTGACACAGTTCACAGTTACACGAGAAGCAATCTGAGCGGTCCGTCGACCGGAGACGTGTTTCCCAAGAGGTCGTTTAGCGAGTGAACAGCAGTGTGCGCGACTTTCAGGAGTGTGCCTGGAAAGTGCCAGAATCACCAGGAGCATCTGTGCAAAAGCTGCTGCCTCTGTGACCGCATTGAGGCACGTTCGCGTGTCTGCGAGTATATAGACGGCTCTTTCGCGTTCACTCCGAGGGAAACGGTCCGCTATTGCTTCTGTGCGCACAGACGCGATTCCCTTGTCTCTTGCGAACACAGGGAACTCTGTGCATCCAAATCTACAGGCTAAGGACGCGTCTGCATATGTTTTGGTGAACAATCGAGTGTGCGTGTTCTGACAGCTGCCTCTATGCAGACGTCTCCACAGAGCCACTTCTGAATGCCCCGCAGCCCAGGACTGAATGGATACACTAACAAGTGCACCGGTGTGAGCAACCACATATGCAGAAGGACGTCTTTCATCTCACAGAAGCGCGAACGTCTTGGCGTTCAAGCACATGGCAGAAACAAGGTGTGAACAGATGAGCTGCTGCTATTTTCTCCGTTCGGCATGCTTCGTTGTAGCTCTCTTGCCGGTCGCCGGCTTAGCGGCTTGCTTTGCGCGACTAGCTCTGGGGAGAGAAGGAGATAGCGCCGGAAACCTCGCCTTTTGCCTTCTTCGGCGCTGGAACCTGGTTGCTGCGCCTTCTCTTTGTCCATGTGCACACACACGATTCCTCAGCGAAAACCATGCAGAAACCTTTCCACGAGCACCCAGGGATGTGCACCCAGCACCACGTGCACGCACACGCAGCTAGAGAAAAGCACCTACCTTTTCACACACTGATGCCTAAGCAAACGCGTGGCCACACACACGCACACATCCGCAAGCGCGCCTACTCCCATCTATTGAGGGAAAGACGGACGAGCTCTTTGGTTGCTCTTCACAGGCTTGTCCCTGATCTATAGCTGAGGGCAAACACTTGTGTGCTTGTGGGAGAGCCTGTGTCTTTCCTGGAAGCGTTTGGGAGTTTTGCTCAGACGCGTGTTTCCTCAAGTTCAAGAATCAAGATCTAGGATACCTGCAGACAGGTGCCTGTTTGTGTGGAGACAGTCTGTTTGAAACTGTGTTCCTCAGCGCCCGCTCTTTCTCCCCGTCGCTCCACACGCCTGGGAGTCCCTTTCTTTCTCTCCACAAGCACGTGTGTTGACTTCGTCGCACATGTGCATCTGCACAAGCGTTGAGCTCAGCAGAGCGTGTCTCTTGACACTTGATGTGCGTTGGCTGTGTCTGCCTGCTCCAGTGAAGAGAGAAACGGGAAATCATCTTGGTAGAGGCAACAAAGCAAAAGCGAGGCAGGATTGACATCTGCTCAACAGAGACGGATTCCCTGCGCTGACACAGTTCACAGTTACACGAGAAGCAATCTGAGCGGTCCGTCGACCGGAGACGTGTTTCCCAAGAGGTCGTTTAGCGAGTGAACAGCAGTGTGCGCGACTTTCAGGAGTGTGCCTGGAAAGTGCCAGAATCACCAGGAGCATCTGTGCAAAAGCTGCTGCCTCTGTGACCGCATTGAGGCACGTTCGCGTGTCTGCGAGTATATAGACGGCTCTTTCGCGTTCACTCCGAGGGAAACGGTCCGCTATTGCTTCTGTGCGCACAGACGCGATTCCCTTGTCTCTTGCGAACACAGGGAACTCTGTGCATCCAAATCTACAGGCTAAGGACGCGTCTGCATATGTTTTGGTGAACAATCGAGTGTGCGTGTTCTGACAGCTGCCTCTATGCAGACGTCTCCACAGAGCCACTTCTGAATGCCCCGCAGCCCAGGACTGAATGGATACACTAACAAGTGCACCGGTGTGAGCAACCACATATGCAGAAGGACGTCTTTCATCTCACAGAAGCGCGAACGTCTTGGCGTTCAAGCACATGGCAGAAACAAGGTGTGAACAGATGAGCTGCTGCTATTTTCTCCGTTCGGCATGCTTCGTTGTAGCTCTCTTGCCGGTCGCCGGCTTAGCGGCTTGCTTTGCGCGACTAGCTCTGGGGAGAGAAGGAGATAGCGCCGGAAACCTCGCCTTTTGCCTTCTTCGGCGCTGGAACCTGGTTGCTGCGCCTTCTCTTTGTCCATGTGCACACACACGATTCCTCAGCGAAAACCATGCAGAAACCTTTCCACGAGCACCCAGGGATGTGCACCCAGCACCACGTGCACGCACACGCAGCTAGAGAAAAGCACCTACCTTTTCACACACTGATGCCTAAGCAAACGCGTGGCCACACACACGCACACATCCGCAAGCGCGCCTACTCCCATCTATTGAGGGAAAGACGGACGAGCTCTTTGGTTGCTCTTCACAGGCTTGTCCCTGATCTATAGCTGAGGGCAAACACTTGTGTGCTTGTGGGAGAGCCTGTGTCTTTCCTGGAAGCGTTTGGGAGTTTTGCTCAGACGCGTGTTTCCTCAAGTTCAAGAATCAAGATCTAGGATACCTGCAGACAGGTGCCTGTTTGTGTGGAGACAGTCTGTTTGAAACTGTGTTCCTCAGCGCCCGCTCTTTCTCCCCGTCGCTCCACACGCCTGGGAGTCCCTTTCTTTCTCTCCACAAGCACGTGTGTTGACTTCGTCGCACATGTGCATCTGCACAAGCGTTGAGCTCAGCAGAGCGTGTCTCTTGACACTTGATGTGCGTTGGCTGTGTCTGCCTGCTCCAGTGAAGAGAGAAACGGGAAATCATCTTGGTAGAGGCAACAAAGCAAAAGCGAGGCAGGATTGACATCTGCTCAACAGAGACGGATTCCCTGCGCTGACACAGTTCACAGTTACACGAGAAGCAATCTGAGCGGTCCGTCGACCGGAGACGTGTTTCCCAAGAGGTCGTTTAGCGAGTGAACAGCAGTGTGCGCGACTTTCAGGAGTGTGCCTGGAAAGTGCCAGAATCACCAGGAGCATCTGTGCAAAAGCTGCTGCCTCTGTGACCGCATTGAGGCACGTTCGCGTGTCTGCGAGTATATAGACGGCTCTTTCGCGTTCACTCCGAGGGAAACGGTCCGCTATTGCTTCTGTGCGCACAGACGCGATTCCCTTGTCTCTTGCGAACACAGGGAACTCTGTGCATCCAAATCTACAGGCTAAGGACGCGTCTGCATATGTTTTGGTGAACAATCGAGTGTGCGTGTTCTGACAGCTGCCTCTATGCAGACGTCTCCACAGAGCCACTTCTGAATGCCCCGCAGCCCAGGACTGAATGGATACACTAACAAGTGCACCGGTGTGAGCAACCACATATGCAGAAGGACGTCTTTCATCTCACAGAAGCGCGAACGTCTTGGCGTTCAAGCACATGGCAGAAACAAGGTGTGAACAGATGAGCTGCTGCTATTTTCTCCGTTCGGCATGCTTCGTTGTAGCTCTCTTGCCGGTCGCCGGCTTAGCGGCTTGCTTTGCGCGACTAGCTCTGGGGAGAGAAGGAGATAGCGCCGGAAACCTCGCCTTTTGCCTTCTTCGGCGCTGGAACCTGGTTGCTGCGCCTTCTCTTTGTCCATGTGCACACACACGATTCCTCAGCGAAAACCATGCAGAAACCTTTCCACGAGCACCCAGGGATGTGCACCCAGCACCACGTGCACGCACACGCAGCTAGAGAAAAGCACCTACCTTTTCACACACTGATGCCTAAGCAAACGCGTGGCCACACACACGCACACATCCGCAAGCGCGCCTACTCCCATCTATTGAGGGAAAGACGGACGAGCTCTTTGGTTGCTCTTCACAGGCTTGTCCCTGATCTATAGCTGAGGGCAAACACTTGTGTGCTTGTGGGAGAGCCTGTGTCTTTCCTGGAAGCGTTTGGGAGTTTTGCTCAGACGCGTGTTTCCTCAAGTTCAAGAATCAAGATCTAGGATACCTGCAGACAGGTGCCTGTTTGTGTGGAGACAGTCTGTTTGAAACTGTGTTCCTCAGCGCCCGCTCTTTCTCCCCGTCGCTCCACACGCCTGGGAGTCCCTTTCTTTCTCTCCACAAGCACGTGTGTTGACTTCGTCGCACATGTGCATCTGCACAAGCGTTGAGCTCAGCAGAGCGTGTCTCTTGACACTTGATGTGCGTTGGCTGTGTCTGCCTGCTCCAGTGAAGAGAGAAACGGGAAATCATCTTGGTAGAGGCAACAAAGCAAAAGCGAGGCAGGATTGACATCTGCTCAACAGAGACGGATTCCCTGCGCTGACACAGTTCACAGTTACACGAGAAGCAATCTGAGCGGTCCGTCGACCGGAGACGTGTTTCCCAAGAGGTCGTTTAGCGAGTGAACAGCAGTGTGCGCGACTTTCAGGAGTGTGCCTGGAAAGTGCCAGAATCACCAGGAGCATCTGTGCAAAAGCTGCTGCCTCTGTGACCGCATTGAGGCACGTTCGCGTGTCTGCGAGTATATAGACGGCTCTTTCGCGTTCACTCCGAGGGAAACGGTCCGCTATTGCTTCTGTGCGCACAGACGCGATTCCCTTGTCTCTTGCGAACACAGGGAACTCTGTGCATCCAAATCTACAGGCTAAGGACGCGTCTGCATATGTTTTGGTGAACAATCGAGTGTG
The DNA here is from genome assembly GCF_037038585.1 of Patagioenas fasciata. Lineage (NCBI taxonomy): Eukaryota > Metazoa > Chordata > Aves > Columbiformes > Columbidae > Patagioenas > Patagioenas fasciata. The sequence goes on along the minus strand of NW_027288786.1, from coordinate 401,635 downwards.
CGTGTTCTGACAGCTGCCTCTATGCAGACGTCTCCACAGAGCCACTTCTGAATGCCCCGCAGCCCAGGACTGAATGGATACACTAACAAGTGCACCGGTGTGAGCAACCACATATGCAGAAGGACGTCTTTCATCTCACAGAAGCGCGAACGTCTTGGCGTTCAAGCACATGGCAGAAACAAGGTGTGAACAGATGAGCTGCTGCTATTTTCTCCGTTCGGCATGCTTCGTTGTAGCTCTCTTGCCGGTCGCCGGCTTAGCGGCTTGCTTTGCGCGACTAGCTCTGGGGAGAGAAGGAGATAGCGCCGGAAACCTCGCCTTTTGCCTTCTTCGGCGCTGGAACCTGGTTGCTGCGCCTTCTCTTTGTCCATGTGCACACACACGATTCCTCAGCGAAAACCATGCAGAAACCTTTCCACGAGCACCCAGGGATGTGCACCCAGCACCACGTGCACGCACACGCAGCTAGAGAAAAGCACCTACCTTTTCACACACTGATGCCTAAGCAAACGCGTGGCCACACACACGCACACATCCGCAAGCGCGCCTACTCCCATCTATTGAGGGAAAGACGGACGAGCTCTTTGGTTGCTCTTCACAGGCTTGTCCCTGATCTATAGCTGAGGGCAAACACTTGTGTGCTTGTGGGAGAGCCTGTGTCTTTCCTGGAAGCGTTTGGGAGTTTTGCTCAGACGCGTGTTTCCTCAAGTTCAAGAATCAAGATCTAGGATACCTGCAGACAGGTGCCTGTTTGTGTGGAGACAGTCTGTTTGAAACTGTGTTCCTCAGCGCCCGCTCTTTCTCCCCGTCGCTCCACACGCCTGGGAGTCCCTTTCTTTCTCTCCACAAGCACGTGTGTTGACTTCGTCGCACATGTGCATCTGCACAAGCGTTGAGCTCAGCAGAGCGTGTCTCTTGACACTTGATGTGCGTTGGCTGTGTCTGCCTGCTCCAGTGAAGAGAGAAACGGGAAATCATCTTGGTAGAGGCAACAAAGCAAAAGCGAGGCAGGATTGACATCTGCTCAACAGAGACGGATTCCCTGCGCTGACACAGTTCACAGTTACACGAGAAGCAATCTGAGCGGTCCGTCGACCGGAGACGTGTTTCCCAAGAGGTCGTTTAGCGAGTGAACAGCAGTGTGCGCGACTTTCAGGAGTGTGCCTGGAAAGTGCCAGAATCACCAGGAGCATCTGTGCAAAAGCTGCTGCCTCTGTGACCGCATTGAGGCACGTTCGCGTGTCTGCGAGTATATAGACGGCTCTTTCGCGTTCACTCCGAGGGAAACGGTCCGCTATTGCTTCTGTGCGCACAGACGCGATTCCCTTGTCTCTTGCGAACACAGGGAACTCTGTGCATCCAAATCTACAGGCTAAGGACGCGTCTGCATATGTTTTGGTGAACAATCGAGTGTGCGTGTTCTGACAGCTGCCTCTATGCAGACGTCTCCACAGAGCCACTTCTGAATGCCCCGCAGCCCAGGACTGAATGGATACACTAACAAGTGCACCGGTGTGAGCAACCACATATGCAGAAGGACGTCTTTCATCTCACAGAAGCGCGAACGTCTTGGCGTTCAAGCACATGGCAGAAACAAGGTGTGAACAGATGAGCTGCTGCTATTTTCTCCGTTCGGCATGCTTCGTTGTAGCTCTCTTGCCGGTCGCCGGCTTAGCGGCTTGCTTTGCGCGACTAGCTCTGGGGAGAGAAGGAGATAGCGCCGGAAACCTCGCCTTTTGCCTTCTTCGGCGCTGGAACCTGGTTGCTGCGCCTTCTCTTTGTCCATGTGCACACACACGATTCCTCAGCGAAAACCATGCAGAAACCTTTCCACGAGCACCCAGGGATGTGCACCCAGCACCACGTGCACGCACACGCAGCTAGAGAAAAGCACCTACCTTTTCACACACTGATGCCTAAGCAAACGCGTGGCCACACACACGCACACATCCGCAAGCGCGCCTACTCCCATCTATTGAGGGAAAGACGGACGAGCTCTTTGGTTGCTCTTCACAGGCTTGTCCCTGATCTATAGCTGAGGGCAAACACTTGTGTGCTTGTGGGAGAGCCTGTGTCTTTCCTGGAAGCGTTTGGGAGTTTTGCTCAGACGCGTGTTTCCTCAAGTTCAAGAATCAAGATCTAGGATACCTGCAGACAGGTGCCTGTTTGTGTGGAGACAGTCTGTTTGAAACTGTGTTCCTCAGCGCCCGCTCTTTCTCCCCGTCGCTCCACACGCCTGGGAGTCCCTTTCTTTCTCTCCACAAGCACGTGTGTTGACTTCGTCGCACATGTGCATCTGCACAAGCGTTGAGCTCAGCAGAGCGTGTCTCTTGACACTTGATGTGCGTTGGCTGTGTCTGCCTGCTCCAGTGAAGAGAGAAACGGGAAATCATCTTGGTAGAGGCAACAAAGCAAAAGCGAGGCAGGATTGACATCTGCTCAACAGAGACGGATTCCCTGCGCTGACACAGTTCACAGTTACACGAGAAGCAATCTGAGCGGTCCGTCGACCGGAGACGTGTTTCCCAAGAGGTCGTTTAGCGAGTGAACAGCAGTGTGCGCGACTTTCAGGAGTGTGCCTGGAAAGTGCCAGAATCACCAGGAGCATCTGTGCAAAAGCTGCTGCCTCTGTGACCGCATTGAGGCACGTTCGCGTGTCTGCGAGTATATAGACGGCTCTTTCGCGTTCACTCCGAGGGAAACGGTCCGCTATTGCTTCTGTGCGCACAGACGCGATTCCCTTGTCTCTTGCGAACACAGGGAACTCTGTGCATCCAAATCTACAGGCTAAGGACGCGTCTGCATATGTTTTGGTGAACAATCGAGTGTGCGTGTTCTGACAGCTGCCTCTATGCAGACGTCTCCACAGAGCCACTTCTGAATGCCCCGCAGCCCAGGACTGAATGGATACACTAACAAGTGCACCGGTGTGAGCAACCACATATGCAGAAGGACGTCTTTCATCTCACAGAAGCGCGAACGTCTTGGCGTTCAAGCACATGGCAGAAACAAGGTGTGAACAGATGAGCTGCTGCTATTTTCTCCGTTCGGCATGCTTCGTTGTAGCTCTCTTGCCGGTCGCCGGCTTAGCGGCTTGCTTTGCGCGACTAGCTCTGGGGAGAGAAGGAGATAGCGCCGGAAACCTCGCCTTTTGCCTTCTTCGGCGCTGGAACCTGGTTGCTGCGCCTTCTCTTTGTCCATGTGCACACACACGATTCCTCAGCGAAAACCATGCAGAAACCTTTCCACGAGCACCCAGGGATGTGCACCCAGCACCACGTGCACGCACACGCAGCTAGAGAAAAGCACCTACCTTTTCACACACTGATGCCTAAGCAAACGCGTGGCCACACACACGCACACATCCGCAAGCGCGCCTACTCCCATCTATTGAGGGAAAGACGGACGAGCTCTTTGGTTGCTCTTCACAGGCTTGTCCCTGATCTATAGCTGAGGGCAAACACTTGTGTGCTTGTGGGAGAGCCTGTGTCTTTCCTGGAAGCGTTTGGGAGTTTTGCTCAGACGCGTGTTTCCTCAAGTTCAAGAATCAAGATCTAGGATACCTGCAGACAGGTGCCTGTTTGTGTGGAGACAGTCTGTTTGAAACTGTGTTCCTCAGCGCCCGCTCTTTCTCCCCGTCGCTCCACACGCCTGGGAGTCCCTTTCTTTCTCTCCACAAGCACGTGTGTTGACTTCGTCGCACATGTGCATCTGCACAAGCGTTGAGCTCAGCAGAGCGTGTCTCTTGACACTTGATGTGCGTTGGCTGTGTCTGCCTGCTCCAGTGAAGAGAGAAACGGGAAATCATCTTGGTAGAGGCAACAAAGCAAAAGCGAGGCAGGATTGACATCTGCTCAACAGAGACGGATTCCCTGCGCTGACACAGTTCACAGTTACACGAGAAGCAATCTGAGCGGTCCGTCGACCGGAGACGTGTTTCCCAAGAGGTCGTTTAGCGAGTGAACAGCAGTGTGCGCGACTTTCAGGAGTGTGCCTGGAAAGTGCCAGAATCACCAGGAGCATCTGTGCAAAAGCTGCTGCCTCTGTGACCGCATTGAGGCACGTTCGCGTGTCTGCGAGTATATAGACGGCTCTTTCGCGTTCACTCCGAGGGAAACGGTCCGCTATTGCTTCTGTGCGCACAGACGCGATTCCCTTGTCTCTTGCGAACACAGGGAACTCTGTGCATCCAAATCTACAGGCTAAGGACGCGTCTGCATATGTTTTGGTGAACAATCGAGTGTGCGTGTTCTGACAGCTGCCTCTATGCAGACGTCTCCACAGAGCCACTTCTGAATGCCCCGCAGCCCAGGACTGAATGGATACACTAACAAGTGCACCGGTGTGAGCAACCACATATGCAGAAGGACGTCTTTCATCTCACAGAAGCGCGAACGTCTTGGCGTTCAAGCACATGGCAGAAACAAGGTGTGAACAGATGAGCTGCTGCTATTTTCTCCGTTCGGCATGCTTCGTTGTAGCTCTCTTGCCGGTCGCCGGCTTAGCGGCTTGCTTTGCGCGACTAGCTCTGGGGAGAGAAGGAGATAGCGCCGGAAACCTCGCCTTTTGCCTTCTTCGGCGCTGGAACCTGGTTGCTGCGCCTTCTCTTTGTCCATGTGCACACACACGATTCCTCAGCGAAAACCATGCAGAAACCTTTCCACGAGCACCCAGGGATGTGCACCCAGCACCACGTGCACGCACACGCAGCTAGAGAAAAGCACCTACCTTTTCACACACTGATGCCTAAGCAAACGCGTGGCCACACACACGCACACATCCGCAAGCGCGCCTACTCCCATCTATTGAGGGAAAGACGGACGAGCTCTTTGGTTGCTCTTCACAGGCTTGTCCCTGATCTATAGCTGAGGGCAAACACTTGTGTGCTTGTGGGAGAGCCTGTGTCTTTCCTGGAAGCGTTTGGGAGTTTTGCTCAGACGCGTGTTTCCTCAAGTTCAAGAATCAAGATCTAGGATACCTGCAGACAGGTGCCTGTTTGTGTGGAGACAGTCTGTTTGAAACTGTGTTCCTCAGCGCCCGCTCTTTCTCCCCGTCGCTCCACACGCCTGGGAGTCCCTTTCTTTCTCTCCACAAGCACGTGTGTTGACTTCGTCGCACATGTGCATCTGCACAAGCGTTGAGCTCAGCAGAGCGTGTCTCTTGACACTTGATGTGCGTTGGCTGTGTCTGCCTGCTCCAGTGAAGAGAGAAACGGGAAATCATCTTGGTAGAGGCAACAAAGCAAAAGCGAGGCAGGATTGACATCTGCTCAACAGAGACGGATTCCCTGCGCTGACACAGTTCACAGTTACACGAGAAGCAATCTGAGCGGTCCGTCGACCGGAGACGTGTTTCCCAAGAGGTCGTTTAGCGAGTGAACAGCAGTGTGCGCGACTTTCAGGAGTGTGCCTGGAAAGTGCCAGAATCACCAGGAGCATCTGTGCAAAAGCTGCTGCCTCTGTGACCGCATTGAGGCACGTTCGCGTGTCTGCGAGTATATAGACGGCTCTTTCGCGTTCACTCCGAGGGAAACGGTCCGCTATTGCTTCTGTGCGCACAGACGCGATTCCCTTGTCTCTTGCGAACACAGGGAACTCTGTGCATCCAAATCTACAGGCTAAGGACGCGTCTGCATATGTTTTGGTGAACAATCGAGTGTGCGTGTTCTGACAGCTGCCTCTATGCAGACGTCTCCACAGAGCCACTTCTGAATGCCCCGCAGCCCAGGACTGAATGGATACACTAACAAGTGCACCGGTGTGAGCAACCACATATGCAGAAGGACGTCTTTCATCTCACAGAAGCGCGAACGTCTTGGCGTTCAAGCACATGGCAGAAACAAGGTGTGAACAGATGAGCTGCTGCTATTTTCTCCGTTCGGCATGCTTCGTTGTAGCTCTCTTGCCGGTCGCCGGCTTAGCGGCTTGCTTTGCGCGACTAGCTCTGGGGAGAGAAGGAGATAGCGCCGGAAACCTCGCCTTTTGCCTTCTTCGGCGCTGGAACCTGGTTGCTGCGCCTTCTCTTTGTCCATGTGCACACACACGATTCCTCAGCGAAAACCATGCAGAAACCTTTCCACGAGCACCCAGGGATGTGCACCCAGCACCACGTGCACGCACACGCAGCTAGAGAAAAGCACCTACCTTTTCACACACTGATGCCTAAGCAAACGCGTGGCCACACACACGCACACATCCGCAAGCGCGCCTACTCCCATCTATTGAGGGAAAGACGGACGAGCTCTTTGGTTGCTCTTCACAGGCTTGTCCCTGATCTATAGCTGAGGGCAAACACTTGTGTGCTTGTGGGAGAGCCTGTGTCTTTCCTGGAAGCGTTTGGGAGTTTTGCTCAGACGCGTGTTTCCTCAAGTTCAAGAATCAAGATCTAGGATACCTGCAGACAGGTGCCTGTTTGTGTGGAGACAGTCTGTTTGAAACTGTGTTCCTCAGCGCCCGCTCTTTCTCCCCGTCGCTCCACACGCCTGGGAGTCCCTTTCTTTCTCTCCACAAGCACGTGTGTTGACTTCGTCGCACATGTGCATCTGCACAAGCGTTGAGCTCAGCAGAGCGTGTCTCTTGACACTTGATGTGCGTTGGCTGTGTCTGCCTGCTCCAGTGAAGAGAGAAACGGGAAATCATCTTGGTAGAGGCAACAAAGCAAAAGCGAGGCAGGATTGACATCTGCTCAACAGAGACGGATTCCCTGCGCTGACACAGTTCACAGTTACACGAGAAGCAATCTGAGCGGTCCGTCGACCGGAGACGTGTTTCCCAAGAGGTCGTTTAGCGAGTGAACAGCAGTGTGCGCGACTTTCAGGAGTGTGCCTGGAAAGTGCCAGAATCACCAGGAGCATCTGTGCAAAAGCTGCTGCCTCTGTGACCGCATTGAGGCACGTTCCCGTGTCTGCGAGTATATAGACGGCTCTTTCGCGTTCACTCCGAGGGAAACGGTCCGCTATTGCTTCTGTGCGCACAGACGCGATTCCCTTGTCTCTTGCGAACACAGGGAACTCTGTGCATCCAAATCTACAGGCTAAGGACGCGTCTGCATATGTTTTGGTGAACAATCGAGTGTGCGTGTTCTGACAGCTGCCTCTATGCAGACGTCTCCACAGAGCCACTTCTGAATGCCCCGCAGCCCAGGACTGAATGGATACACTAACAAGTGCACCGGTGTGAGCAACCACATATGCAGAAGGACGTCTTTCATCTCACAGAAGCGCGAACGTCTTGGCGTTCAAGCACATGGCAGAAACAAGGTGTGAACAGATGAGCTGCTGCTATTTTCTCCGTTCGGCATGCTTCGTTGTAGCTCTCTTGCCGGTCGCCGGCTTAGCGGCTTGCTTTGCGCGACTAGCTCTGGGGAGAGAAGGAGATAGCGCCGGAAACCTCGCCTTTTGCCTTCTTCGGCGCTGGAACCTGGTTGCTGCGCCTTCTCTTTGTCCATGTGCACACACACGATTCCTCAGCGAAAACCATGCAGAAACCTTTCCACGAGCACCCAGGGATGTGCACCCAGCACCACGTGCACGCACACGCAGCTAGAGAAAAGCACCTACCTTTTCACACACTGATGCCTAAGCAAACGCGTGGCCACACACACGCACACATCCGCAAGCGCGCCTACTCCCATCTATTGAGGGAAAGACGGACGAGCTCTTTGGTTGCTCTTCACAGGCTTGTCCCTGATCTATAGCTGAGGGCAAACACTTGTGTGCTTGTGGGAGAGCCTGTGTCTTTCCTGGAAGCGTTTGGGAGTTTTGCTCAGACGCGTGTTTCCTCAAGTTCAAGAATCAAGATCTAGGATACCTGCAGACAGGTGCCTGTTTGTGTGGAGACAGTCTGTTTGAAACTGTGTTCCTCAGCGCCCGCTCTTTCTCCCCGTCGCTCCACACGCCTGGGAGTCCCTTTCTTTCTCTCCACAAGCACGTGTGTTGACTTCGTCGCACATGTGCATCTGCACAAGCGTTGAGCTCAGCAGAGCGTGTCTCTTGACACTTGATGTGCGTTGGCTGTGTCTGCCTGCTCCAGTGAAGAGAGAAACGGGAAATCATCTTGGTAGAGGCAACAAAGCAAAAGCGAGGCAGGATTGACATCTGCTCAACAGAGACGGATTCCCTGCGCTGACACAGTTCACAGTTACACGAGAAGCAATCTGAGCGGTCCGTCGACCGGAGACGTGTTTCCCAAGAGGTCGTTTAGCGAGTGAACAGCAGTGTGCGCGACTTTCAGGAGTGTGCCTGGAAAGTGCCAGAATCACCAGGAGCATCTGTGCAAAAGCTGCTGCCTCTGTGACCGCATTGAGGCACGTTCGCGTGTCTGCGAGTATATAGACGGCTCTTTCGCGTTCACTCCGAGGGAAACGGTCCGCTATTGCTTCTGTGCGCACAGACGCGATTCCCTTGTCTCTTGCGAACACAGGGAACTCTGTGCATCCAAATCTACAGGCTAAGGACGCGTCTGCATATGTTTTGGTGAACAATCGAGTGTGCGTGTTCTGACAGCTGCCTCTATGCAGACGTCTCCACAGAGCCACTTCTGAATGCCCCGCAGCCCAGGACTGAATGGATACACTAACAAGTGCACCGGTGTGAGCAACCACATATGCAGAAGGACGTCTTTCATCTCACAGAAGCGCGAACGTCTTGGCGTTCAAGCACATGGCAGAAACAAGGTGTGAACAGATGAGCTGCTGCTATTTTCTCCGTTCGGCATGCTTCGTTGTAGCTCTCTTGCCGGTCGCCGGCTTAGCGGCTTGCTTTGCGCGACTAGCTCTGGGGAGAGAAGGAGATAGCGCCGGAAACCTCGCCTTTTGCCTTCTTCGGCGCTGGAACCTGGTTGCTGCGCCTTCTCTTTGTCCATGTGCACACACACGATTCCTCAGCGAAAACCATGCAGAAACCTTTCCACGAGCACCCAGGGATGTGCACCCAGCACCACGTGCACGCACACGCAGCTAGAGAAAAGCACCTACCTTTTCACACACTGATGCCTAAGCAAACGCGTGGCCACACACACGCACACATCCGCAAGCGCGCCTACTCCCATCTATTGAGGGAAAGACGGACGAGCTCTTTGGTTGCTCTTCACAGGCTTGTCCCTGATCTATAGCTGAGGGCAAACACTTGTGTGCTTGTGGGAGAGCCTGTGTCTTTCCTGGAAGCGTTTGGGAGTTTTGCTCAGACGCGTGTTTCCTCAAGTTCAAGAATCAAGATCTAGGATACCTGCAGACAGGTGCCTGTTTGTGTGGAGACAGTCTGTTTGAAACTGTGTTCCTCAGCGCCCGCTCTTTCTCCCCGTCGCTCCACACGCCTGGGAGTCCCTTTCTTTCTCTCCACAAGCACGTGTGTTGACTTCGTCGCACATGTGCATCTGCACAAGCGTTGAGCTCAGCAGAGCGTGTCTCTTGACACTTGATGTGCGTTGGCTGTGTCTGCCTGCTCCAGTGAAGAGAGAAACGGGAAATCATCTTGGTAGAGGCAACAAAGCAAAAGCGAGGCAGGATTGACATCTGCTCAACAGAGACGGATTCCCTGCGCTGACACAGTTCACAGTTACACGAGAAGCAATCTGAGCGGTCCGTCGACCGGAGACGTGTTTCCCAAGAGGTCGTTTAGCGAGTGAACAGCAGTGTGCGCGACTTTCAGGAGTGTGCCTGGAAAGTGCCAGAATCACCAGGAGCATCTGTGCAAAAGCTGCTGCCTCTGTGACCGCATTGAGGCACGTTCGCGTGTCTGCGAGTATATAGACGGCTCTTTCGCGTTCACTCCGAGGGAAACGGTCCGCTATTGCTTCTGTGCGCACAGACGCGATTCCCTTGTCTCTTGCGAACACAGGGAACTCTGTGCATCCAAATCTACAGGCTAAGGACGCGTCTGCATATGTTTTGGTGAACAATCGAGTGTGCGTGTTCTGACAGCTGCCTCTATGCAGACGTCTCCACAGAGCCACTTCTGAATGCCCCGCAGCCCAGGACTGAATGGATACACTAACAAGTGCACCGGTGTGAGCAACCACATATGCAGAAGGACGTCTTTCATCTCACAGAAGCGCGAACGTCTTGGCGTTCAAGCACATGGCAGAAACAAGGTGTGAACAGATGAGCTGCTGCTATTTTCTCCGTTCGGCATGCTTCGTTGTAGCTCTCTTGCCGGTCGCCGGCTTAGCGGCTTGCTTTGCGCGACTAGCTCTGGGGAGAGAAGGAGATAGCGCCGGAAACCTCGCCTTTTGCCTTCTTCGGCGCTGGAACCTGGTTGCTGCGCCTTCTCTTTGTCCATGTGCACACACACGATTCCTCAGCGAAAACCATGCAGAAACCTTTCCACGAGCACCCAGAGATGTGCACCCAGCACCACGTGCACGCACACGCAGCTAGAGAAAAGCACCTACCTTTTCACACACTGATGCCTAAGCAAACGCGTGGCCACACACACGCACACATCCGCAAGCGCGCCTACTCCCATCTATTGAGGGAAAGACGGACGAGCTCTTTGGTTGCTCTTCACAGGCTTGTCCCTGATCTATAGCTGAGGGCAAACACTTGTGTGCTTGTGGGAGAGCCTGTGTCTTTCCTGGAAGCGTTTGGGAGTTTTGCTCAGACGCGTGTTTCCTCAAGTTCAAGAATCAAGATCTAGGATACCTGCAGACAGGTGCCTGTTTGTGTGGAGACAGTCTGTTTGAAACTGTGTTCCTCAGCGCCCGCTCTTTCTCCCCGTCGCTCCACACGCCTGGGAGTCCCTTTCTTTCTCTCCACAAGCACGTGTGTTGACTTCGTCGCACATGTGCATCTGCACAAGCGTTGAGCTCAGCAGAGCGTGTCTCTTGACACTTGATGTGCGTTGGCTGTGTCTGCCTGCTCCAGTGAAGAGAGAAACGGGAAATCATCTTGGTAGAGGCAACAAAGCAAAAGCGAGGCAGGATTGACATCTGCTCAACAGAGACGGATTCCCTGCGCTGACACAGTTCACAGTTACACGAGAAGCAATCTGAGCGGTCCGTCGACCGGAGACGTGTTTCCCAAGAGGTCGTTTAGCGAGTGAACAGCAGTGTGCGCGACTTTCAGGAGTGTGCCTGGAAAGTGCCAGAATCACCAGGAGCATCTGTGCAAAAGCTGCTGCCTCTGTGACCGCATTGAGGCACGTTCGCGTGTCTGCGAGTATATAGACGGCTCTTTCGCGTTCACTCCGAGGGAAACGGTCCGCTATTGCTTCTGTGCGCACAGACGCGATTCCCTTGTCTCTTGCGAACACAGGGAACTCTGTGCATCCAAATCTACAGGCTAAGGACGCGTCTGCATATGTTTTGGTGAACAATCGAGTGTGCGTGTTCTGACAGCTGCCTCTATGCAGACGTCTCCACAGAGCCACTTCTGAATGCCCCGCAGCCCAGGACTGAATGGATACACTAACAAGTGCACCGGTGTGAGCAACCACATATGCAGAAGGACGTCTTTCATCTCACAGAAGCGCGAACGTCTTGGCGTTCAAGCACATGGCAGAAACAAGGTGTGAACACATGAGCTGCTGCTATTTTCTCCGTTCGGCATGCTTCGTTGTAGCTCTCTTGCCGGTCGCCGGCTTAGCGGCTTGCTTTGCGCGACTAGCTCTGGGGAGAGAAGGAGATAGCGCCGGAAACCTCGCCTTTTGCCTTCTTCGGCGCTGGAACCTGGTTGCTGCGCCTTCTCTTTGTCCATGTGCACACACACGATTCCTCAGCGAAAACCATGCAGAAACCTTTCCACGAGCACCCAGGGATGTGCACCCAGCACCACGTGCACGCACACGCAGCTAGAGAAAAGCACCTACCTTTTCACACACTGATGCCTAAGCAAACGCGTGGCCACACACACGCACACATCCGCAAGCGCGCCTACTCCCATCTATTGAGGGAAAGACGGACGAGCTCTTTGGTTGCTCTTCACAGGCTTGTCCCTGATCTATAGCTGAGGGCAAACACTTGTGTGCTTGTGGGAGAGCCTGTGTCTTTCCTGGAAGCGTTTGGGAGTTTTGCTCAGACGCGTGTTTCCTCAAGTTCAAGAATCAAGATCTAGGATACCTGCAGACAGGTGCCTGTTTGTGTGGAGACAGTCTGTTTGAAACTGTGTTCCTCAGCGCCCGCTCTTTCTCCCCGTCGCTCCACACGCCTGGGAGTCCCTTTCTTTCTCTCCACAAGCACGTGTGTTGACTTCGTCGCACATGTGCATCTGCACAAGCGTTGAGCTCAGCAGAGCGTGTCTCTTGACACTTGATGTGCGTTGGCTGTGTCTGCCTGCTCCAGTGAAGAGAGAAACGGGAAATCATCTTGGTAGAGGCAACAAAGCAAAAGCGAGGCAGGATTGACATCTGCTCAACAGAGACGGATTCCCTGCGCTGACACAGTTCACAGTTACACGAGAAGCAATCTGAGCGGTCCGTCGACCGGAGACGTGTTTCCCAAGAGGTCGTTTAGCGAGTGAACAGCAGTGTGCGCGACTTTCAGGAGTGTGCCTGGAAAGTGCCAGAATCACCAGGAGCATCTGTGCAAAAGCTGCTGCCTCTGTGACCGCATTGAGGCACGTTCGCGTGTCTGCGAGTATATAGACGGCTCTTTCGCGTTCACTCCGAGGGAAACGGTCCGCTATTGCTTCTGTGCGCACAGACGCGATTCCCTTGTCTCTTGCGAACACAGGGAACTCTGTGCATCCAAATCTACAGGCTAAGGACGCGTCTGCATATGTTTTGGTGAACAATCGAGTGTGCGTGTTCTGACAGCTGCCTCTATGCAGACGTCTCCACAGAGCCACTTCTGAATGCCCCGCAGCCCAGGACTGAATGGATACACTAACAAGTGCACCGGTGTGAGCAACCACATATGCAGAAGGACGTCTTTCATCTCACAGAAGCGCGAACGTCTTGGCGTTCAAGCACATGGCAGAAACAAGGTGTGAACAGATGAGCTGCTGCTATTTTCTCCGTTCGGCATGCTTCGTTGTAGCTCTCTTGCCGGTCGCCGGCTTAGCGGCTTGCTTTGCGCGACTAGCTCTGGGGAGAGAAGGAGATAGCGCCGGAAACCTCGCCTTTTGCCTTCTTCGGCGCTGGAACCTGGTTGCTGCGCCTTCTCTTTGTCCATGTGCACACACACGATTCCTCAGCGAAAACCATGCAGAAACCTTTCCACGAGCACCCAGGGATGTGCACCCAGCACCACGTGCACGCACACGCAGCTAGAGAAAAGCACCTACCTTTTCACACACTGATGCCTAAGCAAACGCGTGGCCACACACACGCACACATCCGCAAGCGCGCCTACTCCCATCTATTGAGGGAAAGACGGACGAGCTCTTTGGTTGCTCTTCACAGGCTTGTCCCTGATCTATAGCTGAGGGCAAACACTTGTGTGCTTGTGGGAGAGCCTGTGTCTTTCCTGGAAGCGTTTGGGAGTTTTGCTCAGACGCGTGTTTCCTCAAGTTCAAGAATCAAGATCTAGGATACCTGCAGACAGGTGCCTGTTTGTGTGGAGACAGTCTGTTTGAAACTGTGTTCCTCAGCGCCCGCTCTTTCTCCCCGTCGCTCCACACGCCTGGGAGTCCCTTTCTTTCTCTCCACAAGCACGTGTGTTGACTTCGTCGCACATGTGCATCTGCACAAGCGTTGAGCTCAGCAGAGCGTGTCTCTTGACACTTGATGTGCGTTGGCTGTGTCTGCCTGCTCCAGTGAAGAGAGAAACGGGAAATCATCTTGGTAGAGGCAACAAAGCAAAAGCGAGGCAGGATTGACATCTGCTCAACAGAGACGGATTCCCTGCGCTGACACAGTTCACAGTTACACGAGAAGCAATCTGAGCGGTCCGTCGACCGGAGACGTGTTTCCCAAGAGGTCGTTTAGCGAGTGAACAGCAGTGTGCGCGACTTTCAGGAGTGTGCCTGGAAAGTGCCAGAATCACCAGGAGCATCTGTGCAAAAGCTGCTGCCTCTGTGACCGCATTGAGGCACGTTCGCGTGTCTGCGAGTATATAGACGGCTCTTTCGCGTTCACTCCGAGGGAAACGGTCCGCTATTGCTTCTGTGCGCACAGACGCGATTCCCTTGTCTCTTGCGAACACAGGGAACTCTGTGCATCCAAATCTACAGGCTAAGGACGCGTCTGCATATGTTTTGGTGAACAATCGAGTGTGCGTGTTCTGACAGCTGCCTCTATGCAGACGTCTCCACAGAGCCACTTCTGAATGCCCCGCAGCCCAGGACTGAATGGATACACTAACAAGTGCACCGGTGTGAGCAACCACATATGCAGAAGGACGTCTTTCATCTCACAGAAGCGCGAACGTCTTGGCGTTCAAGCACATGGCAGAAACAAGGTGTGAACAGATGAGCTGCTGCTATTTTCTCCGTTCGGCATGCTTCGTTGTAGCTCTCTTGCCGGTCGCCGGCTTAGCGGCTTGCTTTGCGCGACTAGCTCTGGGGAGAGAAGGAGATAGCGCCGGAAACCTCGCCTTTTGCCTTCTTCGGCGCTGGAACCTGGTTGCTGCGCCTTCTCTTTGTCCATGTGCACACACACGATTCCTCAGCGAAAACCATGCAGAAACCTTTCCACGAGCACCCAGGGATGTGCACCCAGCACCACGTGCACGCACACGCAGCTAGAGAAAAGCACCTACCTTTTCACACACTGATGCCTAAGCAAACGCGTGGCCACACACACGCACACATCCGCAAGCGCGCCTACTCCCATCTATTGAGGGAAAGACGGACGAGCTCTTTGGTTGCTCTTCACAGGCTTGTCCCTGATCTATAGCTGAGGGCAAACACTTGTGTGCTTGTGGGAGAGCCTGTGTCTTTCCTGGAAGCGTTTGGGAGTTTTGCTCAGACGCGTGTTTCCTCAAGTTCAAGAATCAAGATCTAGGATACCTGCAGACAGGTGCCTGTTTGTGTGGAGACAGTCTGTTTGAAACTGTGTTCCTCAGCGCCCGCTCTTTCTCCCCGTCGCTCCACACGCCTGGGAGTCCCTTTCTTTCTCTCCACAAGCACGTGTGTTGACTTCGTCGCACATGTGCATCTGCACAAGCGTTGAGCTCAGCAGAGCGTGTCTCTTGACACTTGATGTGCGTTGGCTGTGTCTGCCTGCTCCAGTGAAGAGAGAAACGGGAAATCATCTTGGTAGAGGCAACAAAGCAAAAGCGAGGCAGGACTGACATCTGCTCAACAGAGACGGATTCCCTGCGCTGACACAGTTCACAGTTACACGAGAAGCAATCTGAGCGGTCCGTCGACCGGAGACGTGTTTCCCAAGAGGTCGTTTAGCGAGTGAACAGCAGTGTGCGCGACTTTCAGGAGTGTGCCTGGAAAGTGCCAGAATCACCAGGAGCATCTGTGCAAAAGCTGCTGCCTCTGTGACCGCATTGAGGCACGTTCGCGTGTCTGCGAGTATATAGACGGCTCTTTCGCGTTCACTCCGAGGGAAACGGTCCGCTATTGCTTCTGTGCGCACAGACGCGATTCCCTTGTCTCTTGCGAACACAGGGAACTCTGTGCATCCAAATCTACAGGCTAAGGACGCGTCTGCATATGTTTTGGTGAACAATCGAGTGTGCGTGTTCTGACAGCTGCCTCTATGCAGACGTCTCCACAGAGCCACTTCTGAATGCCCCGCAGCCCAGGACTGAATGGATACACTAACAAGTGCACCGGTGTGAGCAACCACATATGCAGAAGGACGTCTTTCATCTCACAGAAGCGCGAACGTCTTGGCGTTCAAGCACATGGCAGAAACAAGGTGTGAACACATGAGCTGCTGCTATTTTCTCCGTTCGGCATGCTTCGTTGTAGCTCTCTTGCCGGTCGCCGGCTTAGCGGCTTGCTTTGCGCGACTAGCTCTGGGGAGAGAAGGAGATAGCGCCGGAAACCTCGCCTTTTGCCTTCTTCGGCGCTGGAACCTGGTTGCTGCGCCTTCTCTTTGTCCATGTGCACACACACGATTCCTCAGCGAAAACCATGCAGAAACCTTTCCACGAGCACCCAGGGATGTGCACCCAGCACCACGTGCACGCACACGCAGCTAGAGAAAAGCACCTACCTTTTCACACACTGATGCCTAAGCAAACGCGTGGCCACACACACGCACACATCCGCAAGCGCGCCTACTCCCATCTATTGAGGGAAAGACGGACGAGCTCTTTGGTTGCTCTTCACAGGCTTGTCCCTGATCTATAGCTGAGGGCAAACACTTGTGTGCTTGTGGGAGAGCCTGTGTCTTTCCTGGAAGCGTTTGGGAGTTTTGCTCAGACGCGTGTTTCCTCAAGTTCAAGAATCAAGATCTAGGATACCTGCAGACAGGTGCCTGTTTGTGTGGAGACAGTCTGTTTGAAACTGTGTTCCTCAGCGCCCGCTCTTTCTCCCCGTCGCTCCACACGCCTGGGAGTCCCTTTCTTTCTCTCCACAAGCACGTGTGTTGACTTCGTCGCACATGTGCATCTGCACAAGCGTTGAGCTCAGCAGAGCGTGTCTCTTGACACTTGATGTGCGTTGGCTGTGTCTGCCTGCTCCAGTGAAGAGAGAAACGGGAAATCATCTTGGTAGAGGCAACAAAGCAAAAGCGAGGCAGGACTGACATCTGCTCAACAGAGACGGATTCCCTGCGCTGACACAGTTCACAGTTACACGAGAAGCAATCTGAGCGGTCCGTCGACCGGAGACGTGTTTCCCAAGAGGTCGTTTAGCGAGTGAACAGCAGTGTGCGCGACTTTCAGGAGTGTGCCTGGAAAGTGCCAGAATCACCAGGAGCATCTGTGCAAAAGCTGCTGCCTCTGTGACCGCATTGAGGCACGTTCGCGTGTCTGCGAGTATATAGACGGCTCTTTCGCGTTCACTCCGAGGGAAACGGTCCGCTATTGCTTCTGTGCGCACAGACGCGATTCCCTTGTCTCTTGCGAACACAGGGAACTCTGTGCATCCAAATCTACAGGCTAAGGACGCGTCTGCATATGTTTTGGTGAACAATCGAGTGTGCGTGTTCTGACAGCTGCCTCTATGCAGACGTCTCCACAGAGCCACTTCTGAATGCCCCGCAGCCCAGGACTGAATGGATACACTAACAAGTGCACCGGTGTGAGCAACCACATATGCAGAAGGACGTCTTTCATCTCACAGAAGCGCGAACGTCTTGGCGTTCAAGCACATGGCAGAAACAAGGTGTGAACAGATGAGCTGCTGCTATTTTCTCCGTTCGGCATGCTTCGTTGTAGCTCTCTTGCCGGTCGCCGGCTTAGCGGCTTGCTTTGCGCGACTAGCTCTGGGGAGAGAAGGAGATAGCGCCGGAAACCTCGCCTTTTGCCTTCTTCGGCGCTGGAACCTGGTTGCTGCGCCTTCTCTTTGTCCATGTGCACACACACGATTCCTCAGCGAAAACCATGCAGAAACCTTTCCACGAGCACCCAGGGATGTGCACCCAGCACCACGTGCACGCACACGCAGCTAGAGAAAAGCACCTACCTTTTCACACACTGATGCCTAAGCAAACGCGTGGCCACACACACGCACACATCCGCAAGCGCGCCTACTCCCATCTATTGAGGGAAAGACGGACGAGCTCTTTGGTTGCTCTTCACAGGCTTGTCCCTGATCTATAGCTGAGGGCAAACACTTGTGTGCTTGTGGGAGAGCCTGTGTCTTTCCTGGAAGCGTTTGGGAGTTTTGCTCAGACGCGTGTTTCCTCAAGTTCAAGAATCAAGATCTAGGATACCTGCAGACAGGTGCCTGTTTGTGTGGAGACAGTCTGTTTGAAACTGTGTTCCTCAGCGCCCGCTCTTTCTCCCCGTCGCTCCACACGCCTGGGAGTCCCTTTCTTTCTCTCCACAAGCACGTGTGTTGACTTCGTCGCACATGTGCATCTGCACAAGCGTTGAGCTCAGCAGAGCGTGTCTCTTGACACTTGATGTGCGTTGGCTGTGTCTGCCTGCTCCAGTGAAGAGAGAAACGGGAAATCATCTTGGTAGAGGCAACAAAGCAAAAGCGAGGCAGGATTGACATCTGCTCAACAGAGACGGATTCCCTGCGCTGACACAGTTCACAGTTACACGAGAAGCAATCTGAGCGGTCCGTCGACCGGAGACGTGTTTCCCAAGAGGTCGTTTAGCGAGTGAACAGCAGTGTGCGCGACTTTCAGGAGTGTGCCTGGAAAGTGCCAGAATCACCAGGAGCATCTGTGCAAAAGCTGCTGCCTCTGTGACCGCATTGAGGCACGTTCGCGTGTCTGCGAGTATATAGACGGCTCTTTCGCGTTCACTCCGAGGGAAACGGTCCGCTATTGCTTCTGTGCGCACAGACGCGATTCCCTTGTCTCTTGCGAACACAGGGAACTCTGTGCATCCAAATCTACAGGCTAAGGACGCGTCTGCATATGTTTTGGTGAACAATCGAGTGTGCGTGTTCTGACAGCTGCCTCTATGCAGACGTCTCCACAGAGCCACTTCTGAATGCCCCGCAGCCCAGGACTGAATGGATACACTAACAAGTGCACCGGTGTGAGCAACCACATATGCAGAAGGACGTCTTTCATCTCACAGAAGCGCGAACGTCTTGGCGTTCAAGCACATGGCAGAAACAAGGTGTGAACAGATGAGCTGCTGCTATTTTCTCCGTTCGGCATGCTTCGTTGTAGCTCTCTTGCCGGTCGCCGGCTTAGCGGCTTGCTTTGCGCGACTAGCTCTGGGGAGAGAAGGAGATAGCGCCGGAAACCTCGCCTTTTGCCTTCTTCGGCGCTGGAACCTGGTTGCTGCGCCTTCTCTTTGTCCATGTGCACACACACGATTCCTCAGCGAAAACCATGCAGAAACCTTTCCACGAGCACCCAGGGATGTGCACCCAGCACCACGTGCACGCACACGCAGCTAGAGAAAAGCACCTACCTTTTCACACACTGATGCCTAAGCAAACGCGTGGCCACACACACGCACACATCCGCAAGCGCGCCTACTCCCATCTATTGAGGGAAAGACGGACGAGCTCTTTGGTTGCTCTTCACAGGCTTGTCCCTGATCTATAGCTGAGGGCAAACACTTGTGTGCTTGTGGGAGAGCCTGTGTCTTTCCTGGAAGCGTTTGGGAGTTTTGCTCAGACGCGTGTTTCCTCAAGTTCAAGAATCAAGATCTAGGATACCTGCAGACAGGTGCCTGTTTGTGTGGAGACAGTCTGTTTGAAACTGTGTTCCTCAGCGCCCGCTCTTTCTCCCCGTCGCTCCACACGCCTGGGAGTCCCTTTCTTTCTCTCCACAAGCACGTGTGTTGACTTCGTCGCACATGTGCATCTGCACAAGCGTTGAGCTCAGCAGAGCGTGTCTCTTGACACTTGATGTGCGTTGGCTGTGTCTGCCTGCTCCAGTGAAGAGAGAAACGGGAAATCATCTTGGTAGAGGCAACAAAGCAAAAGCGAGGCAGGATTGACATCTGCTCAACAGAGACGGATTCCCTGCGCTGACACAGTTCACAGTTACACGAGAAGCAATCTGAGCGGTCCGTCGACCGGAGACGTGTTTCCCAAGAGGTCGTTTAGCGAGTGAACAGCAGTGTGCGCGACTTTCAGGAGTGTGCCTGGAAAGTGCCAGAATCACCAGGAGCATCTGTGCAAAAGCTGCTGCCTCTGTGACCGCATTGAGGCACGTTCGCGTGTCTGCGAGTATATAGACGGCTCTTTCGCGTTCACTCCGAGGGAAACGGTCCGCTATTGCTTCTGTGCGCACAGACGCGATTCCCTTGTCTCTTGCGAACACAGGGAACTCTGTGCATCCAAATCTACAGGCTAAGGACGCGTCTGCATATGTTTTGGTGAACAATCGAGTGTGCGTGTTCTGACAGCTGCCTCTATGCAGACGTCTCCACAGAGCCACTTCTGAATGCCCCGCAGCCCAGGACTGAATGGATACACTAACAAGTGCACCGGTGTGAGCAACCACATATGCAGAAGGACGTCTTTCATCTCACAGAAGCGCGAACGTCTTGGCGTTCAAGCACATGGCAGAAACAAGGTGTGAACAGATGAGCTGCTGCTATTTTCTCCGTTCGGCATGCTTCGTTGTAGCTCTCTTGCCGGTCGCCGGCTTAGCGGCTTGCTTTGCGCGACTAGCTCTGGGGAGAGAAGGAGATAGCGCCGGAAACCTCGCCTTTTGCCTTCTTCGGCGCTGGAACCTGGTTGCTGCGCCTTCTCTTTGTCCATGTGCACACACACGATTCCTCAGCGAAAACCATGCAGAAACCTTTCCACGAGCACCCAGGGATGTGCACCCAGCACCACGTGCACGCACACGCAGCTAGAGAAAAGCACCTACCTTTTCACACACTGATGCCTAAGCAAACGCGTGGCCACACACACGCACACATCCGCAAGCGCGCCTACTCCCATCTATTGAGGGAAAGACGGACGAGCTCTTTGGTTGCTCTTCACAGGCTTGTCCCTGATCTATAGCTGAGGGCAAACACTTGTGTGCTTGTGGGAGAGCCTGTGTCTTTCCTGGAAGCGTTTGGGAGTTTTGCTCAGACGCGTGTTTCCTCAAGTTCAAGAATCAAGATCTAGGATACCTGCAGACAGGTGCCTGTTTGTGTGGAGACAGTCTGTTTGAAACTGTGTTCCTCAGCGCCCGCTCTTTCTCCCCGTCGCTCCACACGCCTGGGAGTCCCTTTCTTTCTCTCCACAAGCACGTGTGTTGACTTCGTCGCACATGTGCATCTGCACAAGCGTTGAGCTCAGCAGAGCGTGTCTCTTGACACTTGATGTGCGTTGGCTGTGTCTGCCTGCTCCAGTGAAGAGAGAAACGGGAAATCATCTTGGTAGAGGCAACAAAGCAAAAGCGAGGCAGGATTGACATCTGCTCAACAGAGACGGATTCCCTGCGCTGACACAGTTCACAGTTACACGAGAAGCAATCTGAGCGGTCCGTCGACCGGAGACGTGTTTCCCAAGAGGTCGTTTAGCGAGTGAACAGCAGTGTGCGCGACTTTCAGGAGTGTGCCTGGAAAGTGCCAGAATCACCAGGAGCATCTGTGCAAAAGCTGCTGCCTCTGTGACCGCATTGAGGCACGTTCGCGTGTCTGCGAGTATATAGACGGCTCTTTCGCGTTCACTCCGAGGGAAACGGTCCGCTATTGCTTCTGTGCGCACAGACGCGATTCCCTTGTCTCTTGCGAACACAGGGAACTCTGTGCATCCAAATCTACAGGCTAAGGACGCGTCTGCATATGTTTTGGTGAACAATCGAGTGTGCGTGTTCTGACAGCTGCCTCTATGCAGACGTCTCCACAGAGCCACTTCTGAATGCCCCGCAGCCCAGGACTGAATGGATACACTAACAAGTGCACCGCTGTGAGCAACCACATATGCAGAAGGACGTCTTTCATCTCACAGAAGCGCGAACGTCTTGGCGTTCAAGCACATGGCAGAAACAAGGTGTGAACAGATGAGCTGCTGCTATTTTCTCCGTTCGGCATGCTTCGTTGTAGCTCTCTTGCCGGTCGCCGGCTTAGCGGCTTGCTTTGCGCGACTAGCTCTGGGGAGAGAAGGAGATAGCGCCGGAAACCTCGCCTTTTGCCTTCTTCGGCGCTGGAACCTGGTTGCTGCGCCTTCTCTTTGTCCATGTGCACACACACGATTCCTCAGCGAAAACCATGCAGAAACCTTTCCACGAGCACCCAGGGATGTGCACCCAGCACCACGTGCACGCACACGCAGCTAGAGAAAAGCACCTACCTTTTCACACACTGATGCCTAAGCAAACGCGTGGCCACACACACGCACACATCCGCAAGCGCGCCTACTCCCATCTATTGAGGGAAAGACGGACGAGCTCTTTGGTTGCTCTTCACAGGCTTGTCCCTGATCTATAGCTGAGGGCAAACACTTGTGTGCTTGTGGGAGAGCCTGTGTCTTTCCTGGAAGCGTTTGGGAGTTTTGCTCAGACGCGTGTTTCCTCAAGTTCAAGAATCAAGATCTAGGATACCTGCAGACAGGTGCCTGTTTGTGTGGAGACAGTCTGTTTGAAACTGTGTTCCTCAGCGCCCGCTCTTTCTCCCCGTCGCTCCACACGCCTGGGAGTCCCTTTCTTTCTCTCCACAAGCACGTGTGTTGACTTCGTCGCACATGTGCATCTGCACAAGCGTTGAGCTCAGCAGAGCGTGTCTCTTGACACTTGATGTGCGTTGGCTGTGTCTGCCTGCTCCAGTGAAGAGAGAAACGGGAAATCATCTTGGTAGAGGCAACAAAGCAAAAGCGAGGCAGGATTGACATCTGCTCAACAGAGACGGATTCCCTGCGCTGACACAGTTCACAGTTACACGAGAAGCAATCTGAGCGGTCCGTCGACCGGAGACGTGTTTCCCAAGAGGTCGTTTAGCGAGTGAACAGCAGTGTGCGCGACTTTCAGGAGTGTGCCTGGAAAGTGCCAGAATCACCAGGAGCATCTGTGCAAAAGCTGCTGCCTCTGTGACCGCATTGAGGCACGTTCGCGTGTCTGCGAGTATATAGACGGCTCTTTCGCGTTCACTCCGAGGGAAACGGTCCGCTATTGCTTCTGTGCGCACAGACGCGATTCCCTTGTCTCTTGCGAACACAGGGAACTCTGTGCATCCAAATCTACAGGCTAAGGACGCGTCTGCATATGTTTTGGTGAACAATCGAGTGTGCGTGTTCTGACAGCTGCCTCTATGCAGACGTCTCCACAGAGCCACTTCTGAATGCCCCGCAGCCCAGGACTGAATGGATACACTAACAAGTGCACCGGTGTGAGCAACCACATATGCAGAAGGACGTCTTTCATCTCACAGAAGCGCGAACGTCTTGGCGTTCAAGCACATGGCAGAAACAAGGTGTGAACAGATGAGCTGCTGCTATTTTCTCCGTTCGGCATGCTTCGTTGTAGCTCTCTTGCCGGTCGCCGGCTTAGCGGCTTGCTTTGCGCGACTAGCTCTGGGGAGAGAAGGAGATAGCGCCGGAAACCTCGCCTTTTGCCTTCTTCGGCGCTGGAACCTGGTTGCTGCGCCTTCTCTTTGTCCATGTGCACACACACGATTCCTCAGCGAAAACCATGCAGAAACCTTTCCACGAGCACCCAGGGATGTGCACCCAGCACCACGTGCACGCACACGCAGCTAGAGAAAAGCACCTACCTTTTCACACACTGATGCCTAAGCAAACGCGTGGCCACACACACGCACACATCCGCAAGCGCGCCTACTCCCATCTATTGAGGGAAAGACGGACGAGCTCTTTGGTTGCTCTTCACAGGCTTGTCCCTGATCTATAGCTGAGGGCAAACACTTGTGTGCTTGTGGGAGAGCCTGTGTCTTTCCTGGAAGCGTTTGGGAGTTTTGCTCAGACGCGTGTTTCCTCAAGTTCAAGAATCAAGATCTAGGATACCTGCAGACAGGTGCCTGTTTGTGTGGAGACAGTCTGTTTGAAACTGTGTTCCTCAGCGCCCGCTCTTTCTCCCCGTCGCTCCACACGCCTGGGAGTCCCTTTCTTTCTCTCCACAAGCACGTGTGTTGACTTCGTCGCACATGTGCATCTGCACAAGCGTTGAGCTCAGCAGAGCGTGTCTCTTGACACTTGATGTGCGTTGGCTGTGTCTGCCTGCTCCAGTGAAGAGAGAAACGGGAAATCATCTTGGTAGAGGCAACAAAGCAAAAGCGAGGCAGGATTGACATCTGCTCAACAGAGACGGATTCCCTGCGCTGACACAGTTCACAGTTACACGAGAAGCAATCTGAGCGGTCCGTCGACCGGAGACGTGTTTCCCAAGAGGTCGTTTAGCGAGTGAACAGCAGTGTGCGCGACTTTCAGGAGTGTGCCTGGAAAGTGCCAGAATCACCAGGAGCATCTGTGCAAAAGCTGCTGCCTCTGTGACCGCATTGAGGCACGTTCGCGTGTCTGCGAGTATATAGACGGCTCTTTCGCGTTCACTCCGAGGGAAACGGTCCGCTATTGCTTCTGTGCGCACAGACGCGATTCCCTTGTCTCTTGCGAACACAGGGAACTCTGTGCATCCAAATCTACAGGCTAAGGACGCGTCTGCATATGTTTTGGTGAACAATCGAGTGTGCGTGTTCTGACAGCTGCCTCTATGCAGACGTCTCCACAGAGCCACTTCTGAATGCCCCGCAGCCCAGGACTGAATGGATACACTAACAAGTGCACCGGTGTGAGCAACCACATATGCAGAAGGACGTCTTTCATCTCACAGAAGCGCGAACGTCTTGGCGTTCAAGCACATGGCAGAAACAAGGTGTGAACAGATGAGCTGCTGCTATTTTCTCCGTTCGGCATGCTTCGTTGTAGCTCTCTTGCCGGTCGCCGGCTTAGCGGCTTGCTTTGCGCGACTAGCTCTGGGGAGAGAAGGAGATAGCGCCGGAAACCTCGCCTTTTGCCTTCTTCGGCGCTGGAACCTGGTTGCTGCGCCTTCTCTTTGTCCATGTGCACACACACGATTCCTCAGCGAAAACCATGCAGAAACCTTTCCACGAGCACCCAGGGATGTGCACCCAGCACCACGTGCACGCACACGCAGCTAGAGAAAAGCACCTACCTTTTCACACACTGATGCCTAAGCAAACGCGTGGCCACACACACGCACACATCCGCAAGCGCGCCTACTCCCATCTATTGAGGGAAAGACGGACGAGCTCTTTGGTTGCTCTTCACAGGCTTGTCCCTGATCTATAGCTGAGGGCAAACACTTGTGTGCTTGTGGGAGAGCCTGTGTCTTTCCTGGAAGCGTTTGGGAGTTTTGCTCAGACGCGTGTTTCCTCAAGTTCAAGAATCAAGATCTAGGATACCTGCAGACAGGTGCCTGTTTGTGTGGAGACAGTCTGTTTGAAACTGTGTTCCTCAGCGCCCGCTCTTTCTCCCCGTCGCTCCACACGCCTGGGAGTCCCTTTCTTTCTCTCCACAAGCACGTGTGTTGACTTCGTCGCACATGTGCATCTGCACAAGCGTTGAGCTCAGCAGAGCGTGTCTCTTGACACTTGATGTGCGTTGGCTGTGTCTGCCTGCTCCAGTGAAGAGAGAAACGGGAAATCATCTTGGTAGAGGCAACAAAGCAAAAGCGAGGCAGGATTGACATCTGCTCAACAGAGACGGATTCCCTGCGCTGACACAGTTCACAGTTACACGAGAAGCAATCTGAGCGGTCCGTCGACCGGAGACGTGTTTCCCAAGAGGTCGTTTAGCGAGTGAACGGCAGTGTGCGCGACTTTCAGGAGTGTGCCTGGAAAGTGCCAGAATCACCAGGAGCATCTGTGCAAAAGCTGCTGCCTCTGTGACCGCATTGAGGCACGTTCGCGTGTCTGCGAGTATATAGACGGCTCTTTCGCGTTCACTCCGAGGGAAACGGTCCGCTATTGCTTCTGTGCGCACAGACGCGATTCCCTTGTCTCTTGCGAACACAGGGAACTCTGTGCATCCAAATCTACAGGCTAAGGACGCGTCTGCATATGTTTTGGTGAACAATCGAGTGTGCGTGTTCTGACAGCTGCCTCTATGCAGACGTCTCCACAGAGCCACTTCTGAATGCCCCGCAGCCCAGGACTGAATGGATACACTAACAAGTGCACCGGTGTGAGCAACCACATATGCAGAAGGACGTCTTTCATCTCACAGAAGCGCGAACGTCTTGGCGTTCAAGCACATGGCAGAAACAAGGTGTGAACACATGAGCTGCTGCTATTTTCTCCGTTCGGCATGCTTCGTTGTAGCTCTCTTGCCGGTCGCCGGCTTAGCGGCTTGCTTTGCGCGACTAGCTCTGGGGAGAGAAGGAGATAGCGCCGGAAACCTCGCCTTTTGCCTTCTTCGGCGCTGGAACCTGGTTGCTGCGCCTTCTCTTTGTCCATGTGCACACACACGATTCCTCAGCGAAAACCATGCAGAAACCTTTCCACGAGCACCCAGGGATGTGCACCCAGCACCACGTGCACGCACACGCAGCTAGAGAAAAGCACCTACCTTTTCACACACTGAAGCCTAAGCAAACGCGTGGCCACACACACGCACACATCCGCAAGCGCGCCTACTCCCATCTATTGAGGGAAAGACGGACGAGCAACGTCCTGACAGGCTTGAGGGGAAAAACGTCCGTTGACGGTTGGCGTACTGCACGCCCGCCTACGGGGCTGCAGGGGAATCCACATTTGGAAGGTACCTGAAGATGTGTGCCTGTTCTTGGAGCTCCGCTAGTAGGGTAGCAAAGACACTCGTAGGCAGTACTGAATGCTGCTCCGTGCTACTTCTCCTCCGCTGGCAAATGCTTCAGTGTCGCCCGAGGGAAGACGTTTAACAATCGATCTCCAAGAGGAACGAAACACATGATGCCATAAGGCGAAAGAATAGCAGGGCATCTCTTCACAGGCTTGTCCCTGATCTATAGCTGAGGGCAAACACTTGTGTGCTTGTGGGAGAGCCTGTGTCTTTCCTGGAAGCGTTTGGGAGTTTTGCTCAGACGCGTGTTTCCTCAAGTTCAAGAATCAAGATCTAGGATACCTGCAGACAGGTGCCTGTTTGTGTGGAGACAGTCTGTTTGAAACTGTGTTCCTCAGCGCCCGCTCTTTCTCCCCGTCGCTCCACACGCCTGGGAGTCCCTTTCTTTCTCTCCACAAGCACGTGTGTTGACTTCGTCGCACATGTGCATCTGCACAAGCGTTGAGCTCAGCAGAGCGTGTCTCTTGACACTTGATGTGCGTTGGCTGTGTCTGCCTGCTCCAGTGAAGAGAGAAACGGGAAATCATCTTGGTAGAGGCAACAAAGCAAAAGCGAGGCAGGATTGACATCTGCTCAACAGAGACGGATTCCCTGCGCTGACACAGTTCACAGTTACACGAGAAGCAATCTGAGCGGTCCGTCGACCGGAGACGTGTTTCCCAAGAGGTCGTTTAGCGAGTGAACAGCAGTGTGCGCGACTTTCAGGAGTGTGCCTGGAAAGTGCCAGAATCACCAGGAGCATCTGTGCAAAAGCTGCTGCCTCTGTGACCGCATTGAGGCACGTTCGCGTGTCTGCGAGTATATAGACGGCTCTTTCGCGTTCACTCCGAGGGAAACGGTCCGCTATTGCTTCTGTGCGCACAGACGCGATTCCCTTGTCTCTTGCGAACACAGGGAACTCTGTGCATCCAAATCTACAGGCTAAGGACGCGTCTGCATATGTTTTGGTGAACAATCGAGTGTGCGTGTTCTGACAGCTGCCTCTATGCAGACGTCTCCACAGAGCCACTTCTGAATGCCCCGCAGCCCAGGACTGAATGGATACACTAACAAGTGCACCGGTGTGAGCAACCACATATGCAGAAGGACGTCTTTCATCTCACAGAAGCGCGAACGTCTTGGCGTTCAAGCACATGGCAGAAACAAGGTGTGAACAGATGAGCTGCTGCTATTTTCTCCGTTCGGCATGCTTCGTTGTAGCTCTCTTGCCGGTCGCCGGCTTAGCGGCTTGCTTTGCGCGACTAGCTCTGGGGAGAGAAGGAGATAGCGCCGGAAACCTCGCCTTTTGCCTTCTTCGGCGCTGGAACCTGGTTGCTGCGCCTTCTCTTTGTCCATGTGCACACACACGATTCCTCAGCGAAAACCATGCAGAAACCTTTCCACGAGCACCCAGGGATGTGCACCCAGCACCACGTGCACGCACACGCAGCTAGAGAAAAGCACCTACCTTTTCACACACTGATGCCTAAGCAAACGCGTGGCCACACACACGCACACATCCGCAAGCGCGCCTACTCCCATCTATTGAGGGAAAGACGGACGAGCTCTTTGGTTGCTCTTCACAGGCTTGTCCCTGATCTATAGCTGAGGGCAAACACTTGTGTGCTTGTGGGAGAGCCTGTGTCTTTCCTGGAAGCGTTTGGGAGTTTTGCTCAGACGCGTGTTTCCTCAAGTTCAAGAATCAAGATCTAGGATACCTGCAGACAGGTGCCTGTTTGTGTGGAGACAGTCTGTTTGAAACTGTGTTCCTCAGCGCCCGCTCTTTCTCCCCGTCGCTCCACACGCCTGGGAGTCCCTTTCTTTCTCTCCACAAGCACGTGTGTTGACTTCGTCGCACATGTGCATCTGCACAAGCGTTGAGCTCAGCAGAGCGTGTCTCTTGACACTTGATGTGCGTTGGCTGTGTCTGCCTGCTCCAGTGAAGAGAGAAACGGGAAATCATCTTGGTAGAGGCAACAAAGCAAAAGCGAGGCAGGATTGACATCTGCTCAACAGAGACGGATTCCCTGCGCTGACACAGTTCACAGTTACACGAGAAGCAATCTGAGCGGTCCGTCGACCGGAGACGTGTTTCCCAAGAGGTCGTTTAGCGAGTGAACAGCAGTGTGCGCGACTTTCAGGAGTGTGCCTGGAAAGTGCCAGAATCACCAGGAGCATCTGTGCAAAAGCTGCTGCCTCTGTGACCGCATTGAGGCACGTTCGCGTGTCTGCGAGTATATAGACGGCTCTTTCGCGTTCACTCCGAGGGAAACGGTCCGCTATTGCTTCTGTGCGCACAGACGCGATTCCCTTGTCTCTTGCGAACACAGGGAACTCTGTGCATCCAAATCTACAGGCTAAGGACGCGTCTGCATATGTTTTGGTGAACAATCGAGTGTGCGTGTTCTGACAGCTGCCTCTATGCAGACGTCTCCACAGAGCCACTTCTGAATGCCCCGCAGCCCAGGACTGAATGGATACACTAACAAGTGCACCGGTGTGAGCAACCACATATGCAGAAGGACGTCTTTCATCTCACAGAAGCGCGAACGTCTTGGCGTTCAAGCACATGGCAGAAACAAGGTGTGAACAGATGAGCTGCTGCTATTTTCTCCGTTCGGCATGCTTCGTTGTAGCTCTCTTGCCGGTCGCCGGCTTAGCGGCTTGCTTTGCGCGACTAGCTCTGGGGAGAGAAGGAGATAGCGCCGGAAACCTCGCCTTTTGCCTTCTTCGGCGCTGGAACCTGGTTGCTGCGCCTTCTCTTTGTCCATGTGCACACACACGATTCCTCAGCGAAAACCATGCAGAAACCTTTCCACGAGCACCCAGGGATGTGCACCCAGCACCACGTGCACGCACACGCAGCTAGAGAAAAGCACCTACCTTTTCACACACTGATGCCTAAGCAAACGCGTGGCCACACACACGCACACATCCGCAAGCGCGCCTACTCCCATCTATTGAGGGAAAGACGGACGAGCTCTTTGGTTGCTCTTCACAGGCTTGTCCCTGATCTATAGCTGAGGGCAAACACTTGTGTGCTTGTGGGAGAGCCTGTGTCTTTCCTGGAAGCGTTTGGGAGTTTTGCTCAGACGCGTGTTTCCTCAAGTTCAAGAATCAAGATCTAGGATACCTGCAGACAGGTGCCTGTTTGTGTGGAGACAGTCTGTTTGAAACTGTGTTCCTCAGCGCCCGCTCTTTCTCCCCGTCGCTCCACACGCCTGGGAGTCCCTTTCTTTCTCTCCACAAGCACGTGTGTTGACTTCGTCGCACATGTGCATCTGCACAAGCGTTGAGCTCAGCAGAGCGTGTCTCTTGACACTTGATGTGCGTTGGCTGTGTCTGCCTGCTCCAGTGAAGAGAGAAACGGGAAATCATCTTGGTAGAGGCAACAAAGCAAAAGCGAGGCAGGATTGACATCTGCTCAACAGAGACGGATTCCCTGCGCTGACACAGTTCACAGTTACACGAGAAGCAATCTGAGCGGTCCGTCGACCGGAGACGTGTTTCCCAAGAGGTCGTTTAGCGAGTGAACAGCAGTGTGCGCGACTTTCAGGAGTGTGCCTGGAAAGTGCCAGAATCACCAGGAGCATCTGTGCAAAAGCTGCTGCCTCTGTGACCGCATTGAGGCACGTTCGCGTGTCTGCGAGTATATAGACGGCTCTTTCGCGTTCACTCCGAGGGAAACGGTCCGCTATTGCTTCTGTGCGCACAGACGCGATTCCCTTGTCTCTTGCGAACACAGGGAACTCTGTGCATCCAAATCTACAGGCTAAGGACGCGTCTGCATATGTTTTGGTGAACAATCGAGTGTGCGTGTTCTGACAGCTGCCTCTATGCAGACGTCTCCACAGAGCCACTTCTGAATGCCCCGCAGCCCAGGACTGAATGGATACACTAACAAGTGCACCGGTGTGAGCAACCACATATGCAGAAGGACGTCTTTCATCTCACAGAAGCGCGAACGTCTTGGCGTTCAAGCACATGGCAGAAACAAGGTGTGAACAGATGAGCTGCTGCTATTTTCTCCGTTCGGCATGCTTCGTTGTAGCTCTCTTGCCGGTCGCCGGCTTAGCGGCTTGCTTTGCGCGACTAGCTCTGGGGAGAGAAGGAGATAGCGCCGGAAACCTCGCCTTTTGCCTTCTTCGGCGCTGGAACCTGGTTGCTGCGCCTTCTCTTTGTCCATGTGCACACACACGATTCCTCAGCGAAAACCATGCAGAAACCTTTCCACGAGCACCCAGGGATGTGCACCCAGCACCACGTGCACGCACACGCAGCTAGAGAAAAGCACCTACCTTTTCACACACTGATGCCTAAGCAAACGCGTGGCCACACACACGCACACATCCGCAAGCGCGCCTACTCCCATCTATTGAGGGAAAGACGGACGAGCTCTTTGGTTGCTCTTCACAGGCTTGTCCCTGATCTATAGCTGAGGGCAAACACTTGTGTGCTTGTGGGAGAGCCTGTGTCTTTCCTGGAAGCGTTTGGGAGTTTTGCTCAGACGCGTGTTTCCTCAAGTTCAAGAATCAAGATCTAGGATACCTGCAGACAGGTGCCTGTTTGTGTGGAGACAGTCTGTTTGAAACTGTGTTCCTCAGCGCCCGCTCTTTCTCCCCGTCGCTCCACACGCCTGGGAGTCCCTTTCTTTCTCTCCACAAGCACGTGTGTTGACTTCGTCGCACATGTGCATCTGCACAAGCGTTGAGCTCAGCAGAGCGTGTCTCTTGACACTTGATGTGCGTTGGCTGTGTCTGCCTGCTCCAGTGAAGAGAGAAACGGGAAATCATCTTGGTAGAGGCAACAAAGCAAAAGCGAGGCAGGATTGACATCTGCTCAACAGAGACGGATTCCCTGCGCTGACACAGTTCACAGTTACACGAGAAGCAATCTGAGCGGTCCGTCGACCGGAGACGTGTTTCCCAAGAGGTCGTTTAGCGAGTGAACAGCAGTGTGCGCGACTTTCAGGAGTGTGCCTGGAAAGTGCCAGAATCACCAGGAGCATCTGTGCAAAAGCTGCTGCCTCTGTGACCGCATTGAGGCACGTTCGCGTGTCTGCGAGTATATAGACGGCTCTTTCGCGTTCACTCCGAGGGAAACGGTCCGCTATTGCTTCTGTGCGCACAGACGCGATTCCCTTGTCTCTTGCGAACACAGGGAACTCTGTGCATCCAAATCTACAGGCTAAGGACGCGTCTGCATATGTTTTGGTGAACAATCGAGTGTGCGTGTTCTGACAGCTGCCTCTATGCAGACGTCTCCACAGAGCCACTTCTGAATGCCCCGCAGCCCAGGACTGAATGGATACACTAACAAGTGCACCGGTGTGAGCAACCACATATGCAGAAGGACGTCTTTCATCTCACAGAAGCGCGAACGTCTTGGCGTTCAAGCACATGGCAGAAACAAGGTGTGAACAGATGAGCTGCTGCTATTTTCTCCGTTCGGCATGCTTCGTTGTAGCTCTCTTGCCGGTCGCCGGCTTAGCGGCTTGCTTTGCGCGACTAGCTCTGGGGAGAGAAGGAGATAGCGCCGGAAACCTCGCCTTTTGCCTTCTTCGGCGCTGGAACCTGGTTGCTGCGCCTTCTCTTTGTCCATGTGCACACACACGATTCCTCAGCGAAAACCATGCAGAAACCTTTCCACGAGCACCCAGGGATGTGCACCCAGCACCACGTGCACGCACACGCAGCTAGAGAAAAGCACCTACCTTTTCACACACTGATGCCTAAGCAAACGCGTGGCCACACACACGCACACATCCGCAAGCGCGCCTACTCCCATCTATTGAGGGAAAGACGGACGAGCTCTTTGGTTGCTCTTCACAGGCTTGTCCCTGATCTATAGCTGAGGGCAAACACTTGTGTGCTTGTGGGAGAGCCTGTGTCTTTCCTGGAAGCGTTTGGGAGTTTTGCTCAGACGCGTGTTTCCTCAAGTTCAAGAATCAAGATCTAGGATACCTGCAGACAGGTGCCTGTTTGTGTGGAGACAGTCTGTTTGAAACTGTGTTCCTCAGCGCCCGCTCTTTCTCCCCGTCGCTCCACACGCCTGGGAGTCCCTTTCTTTCTCTCCACAAGCACGTGTGTTGACTTCGTCGCACATGTGCATCTGCACAAGCGTTGAGCTCAGCAGAGCGTGTCTCTTGACACTTGATGTGCGTTGGCTGTGTCTGCCTGCTCCAGTGAAGAGAGAAACGGGAAATCATCTTGGTAGAGGCAACAAAGCAAAAGCGAGGCAGGATTGACATCTGCTCAACAGAGACGGATTCCCTGCGCTGACACAGTTCACAGTTACACGAGAAGCAATCTGAGCGGTCCGTCGACCGGAGACGTGTTTCCCAAGAGGTCGTTTAGCGAGTGAACAGCAGTGTGCGCGACTTTCAGGAGTGTGCCTGGAAAGTGCCAGAATCACCAGGAGCATCTGTGCAAAAGCTGCTGCCTCTGTGACCGCATTGAGGCACGTTCGCGTGTCTGCGAGTATATAGACGGCTCTTTCGCGTTCACTCCGAGGGAAACGGTCCGCTATTGCTTCTGTGCGCACAGACGCGATTCCCTTGTCTCTTGCGAACACAGGGAACTCTGTGCATCCAAATCTACAGGCTAAGGACGCGTCTGCGTATGTTTTGGTGAACAATCGAGTGTGCGTGTTCTGACAGCTGCCTCTATGCAGACGTCTCCACAGAGCCACTTCTGAATGCCCCGCAGCCCAGGACTGAATGGATACACTAACAAGTGCACCGGTGTGAGCAACCACATATGCAGAAGGACGTCTTTCATCTCACAGAAGCGCGAACGTCTTGGCGTTCAAGCACATGGCAGAAACAAGGTGTGAACAGATGAGCTGCTGCTATTTTCTCCGTTCGGCATGCTTCGTTGTAGCTCTCTTGCCGGTCGCCGGCTTAGCGGCTTGCTTTGCGCGACTAGCTCTGGGGAGAGAAGGAGATAGCGCCGGAAACCTCGCCTTTTGCCTTCTTCGGCGCTGGAACCTGGTTGCTGCGCCTTCTCTTTGTCCATGTGCACACACACGATTCCTCAGCGAAAACCATGCAGAAACCTTTCCACGAGCACCCAGGGATGTGCACCCAGCACCACGTGCACGCACACGCAGCTAGAGAAAAGCACCTACCTTTTCACACACTGAAGCCTAAGCAAACGCGTGGCCACACACACGCACACATCCGCAAGCGCGCCTACTCCCATCTATTGAGGGAAAGACGGACGAGCAACGTCCTGACAGGCTTGAGGGGAAAAACGTCCGTTGACGGTTGGCGTACTGCACGCCCGCCTACGGGGCTGCAGGGGAATCCACATTTGGAAGGTACCTGAAGATGTGTGCCTGTTCTTGGAGCTCCGCTAGTAGGGTAGCAAAGACACTCGTAGGCAGTACTGAATGCTGCTCCGTGCTACTTCTCCTCCGCTGGCAAATGCTTCAGTGTCGCCCGAGGAAAGACGTTTAACAATCGATCTCCAAGAGGAACGAAACACATGATGCCATAAGGCGAAAGAATAGCAGGGCATCTCTTCACAGGCTTGTCCCTGATCTATAGCTGAGGGCAAACACTTGTGTGCTTGTGGGAGAGCCTGTGTCTTTCCTGGAAGCGTTTGGGAGTTTTGCTCAGACGCGTGTTTCCTCAAGTTCAAGAATCAAGATCTAGGATACCTGCAGACAGGTGCCTGTTTGTGTGGAGACAGTCTGTTTGAAACTGTGTTCCTCAGCGCCCGCTCTTTCTCCCCGTCGCTCCACACGCCTGGGAGTCCCTTTCTTTCTCTCCACAAGCACGTGTGTTGACTTCGTCGCACATGTGCATCTGCACAAGCGTTGAGCTCAGCAGAGCGTGTCTCTTGACACTTGATGTGCGTTGGCTGTGTCTGCCTGCTCCAGTGAAGAGAGAAACGGGAAATCATCTTGGTAGAGGCAACAAAGCAAAAGCGAGGCAGGATTGACATCTGCTCAACAGAGACGGATTCCCTGCGCTGACACAGTTCACAGTTACACGAGAAGCAATCTGAGCGGTCCGTCGACCGGAGACGTGTTTCCCAAGAGGTCGTTTAGCGAGTGAACAGCAGTGTGCGCGACTTTCAGGAGTGTGCCTGGAAAGTGCCAGAATCACCAGGAGCATCTGTGCAAAAGCTGCTGCCTCTGTGACCGCATTGAGGCACGTTCGCGTGTCTGCGAGTATATAGACGGCTCTTTCGCGTTCACTCCGAGGGAAACGGTCCGCTATTGCTTCTGTGCGCACAGACGCGATTCCCTTGTCTCTTGCGAACACAGGGAACTCTGTGCATCCAAATCTACAGGCTAAGGACGCGTCTGCATATGTTTTGGTGAACAATCGAGTGTGCGTGTTCTGACAGCTGCCTCTATGCAGACGTCTCCACAGAGCCACTTCTGAATGCCCCGCAGCCCAGGACTGAATGGATACACTAACAAGTGCACCGGTGTGAGCAACCACATATGCAGAAGGACGTCTTTCATCTCACAGAAGCGCGAACGTCTTGGCGTTCAAGCACATGGCAGAAACAAGGTGTGAACAGATGAGCTGCTGCTATTTTCTCCGTTCGGCATGCTTCGTTGTAGCTCTCTTGCCGGTCGCCGGCTTAGCGGCTTGCTTTGCGCGACTAGCTCTGGGGAGAGAAGGAGATAGCGCCGGAAACCTCGCCTTTTGCCTTCTTCGGCGCTGGAACCTGGTTGCTGCGCCTTCTCTTTGTCCATGTGCACACACACGATTCCTCAGCGAAAACCATGCAGAAACCTTTCCACGAGCACCCAGGGATGTGCACCCAGCACCACGTGCACGCACACGCAGCTAGAGAAAAGCACCTACCTTTTCACACACTGATGCCTAAGCAAACGCGTGGCCACACACACGCACACATCCGCAAGCGCGCCTACTCCCATCTATTGAGGGAAAGACGGACGAGCTCTTTGGTTGCTCTTCACAGGCTTGTCCCTGATCTATAGCTGAGGGCAAACACTTGTGTGCTTGTGGGAGAGCCTGTGTCTTTCCTGGAAGCGTTTGGGAGTTTTGCTCAGACGCGTGTTTCCTCAAGTTCAAGAATCAAGATCTAGGATACCTGCAGACAGGTGCCTGTTTGTGTGGAGACAGTCTGTTTGAAACTGTGTTCCTCAGCGCCCGCTCTTTCTCCCCGTCGCTCCACACGCCTGGGAGTCCCTTTCTTTCTCTCCACAAGCACGTGTGTTGACTTCGTCGCACATGTGCATCTGCACAAGCGTTGAGCTCAGCAGAGCGTGTCTCTTGACACTTGATGTGCGTTGGCTGTGTCTGCCTGCTCCAGTGAAGAGAGAAACGGGAAATCATCTTGGTAGAGGCAACAAAGCAAAAGCGAGGCAGGATTGACATCTGCTCAACAGAGACGGATTCCCTGCGCTGACACAGTTCACAGTTACACGAGAAGCAATCTGAGCGGTCCGTCGACCGGAGACGTGTTTCCCAAGAGGTCGTTTAGCGAGTGAACAGCAGTGTGCGCGACTTTCAGGAGTGTGCCTGGAAAGTGCCAGAATCACCAGGAGCATCTGTGCAAAAGCTGCTGCCTCTGTGACCGCATTGAGGCACGTTCGCGTGTCTGCGAGTATATAGACGGCTCTTTCGCGTTCACTCCGAGGGAAACGGTCCGCTATTGCTTCTGTGCGCACAGACGCGATTCCCTTGTCTCTTGCGAACACAGGGAACTCTGTGCATCCAAATCTACAGGCTAAGGACGCGTCTGCATATGTTTTGGTGAACAATCGAGTGTGCGTGTTCTGACAGCTGCCTCTATGCAGACGTCTCCACAGAGCCACTTCTGAATGCCCCGCAGCCCAGGACTGAATGGATACACTAACAAGTGCACCGGTGTGAGCAACCACATATGCAGAAGGACGTCTTTCATCTCACAGAAGCGCGAACGTCTTGGCGTTCAAGCACATGGCAGAAACAAGGTGTGAACAGATGAGCTGCTGCTATTTTCTCCGTTCGGCATGCTTCGTTGTAGCTCTCTTGCCGGTCGCCGGCTTAGCGGCTTGCTTTGCGCGACTAGCTCTGGGGAGAGAAGGAGATAGCGCCGGAAACCTCGCCTTTTGCCTTCTTCGGCGCTGGAACCTGGTTGCTGCGCCTTCTCTTTGTCCATGTGCACACACACGATTCCTCAGCGAAAACCATGCAGAAACCTTTCCACGAGCACCCAGGGATGTGCACCCAGCACCACGTGCACGCACACGCAGCTAGAGAAAAGCACCTACCTTTTCACACACTGATGCCTAAGCAAACGCGTGGCCACACACACGCACACATCCGCAAGCGCGCCTACTCCCATCTATTGAGGGAAAGACGGACGAGCTCTTTGGTTGCTCTTCACAGGCTTGTCCCTGATCTATAGCTGAGGGCAAACACTTGTGTGCTTGTGGGAGAGCCTGTGTCTTTCCTGGAAGCGTTTGGGAGTTTTGCTCAGACGCGTGTTTCCTCAAGTTCAAGAATCAAGATCTAGGATACCTGCAGACAGGTGCCTGTTTGTGTGGAGACAGTCTGTTTGAAACTGTGTTCCTCAGCGCCCGCTCTTTCTCCCCGTCGCTCCACACGCCTGGGAGTCCCTTTCTTTCTCTCCACAAGCACGTGTGTTGACTTCGTCACACATGTGCATCTGCACAAGCGTTGAGCTCAGCAGAGCGTGTCTCTTGACACTTGATGTGCGTTGGCTGTGTCTGCCTGCTCCAGTGAAGAGAGAAACGGGAAATCATCTTGGTAGAGGCAACAAAGCAAAAGCGAGGCAGGATTGACATCTGCTCAACAGAGACGGATTCCCTGCGCTGACACAGTTCACAGTTACACGAGAAGCAATCTGAGCGGTCCGTCGACCGGAGACGTGTTTCCCAAGAGGTCGTTTAGCGAGTGAACAGCAGTGTGCGCGACTTTCAGGAGTGTGCCTGGAAAGTGCCAGAATCACCAGGAGCATCTGTGCAAAAGCTGCTGCCTCTGTGACCGCATTGAGGCACGTTCGCGTGTCTGCGAGTATATAGACGGCTCTTTCGCGTTCACTCCGAGGGAAACGGTCCGCTATTGCTTCTGTGCGCACAGACGCGATTCCCTTGTCTCTTGCGAACACAGGGAACTCTGTGCATCCAAATCTACAGGCTAAGGACGCGTCTGCATATGTTTTGGTGAACAATCGAGTGTGCGTGTTCTGACAGCTGCCTCTATGCAGACGTCTCCACAGAGCCACTTCTGAATGCCCCGCAGCCCAGGACTGAATGGATACACTAACAAGTGCACCGGTGTGAGCAACCACATATGCAGAAGGACGTCTTTCATCTCACAGAAGCGCGAACGTCTTGGCGTTCAAGCACATGGCAGAAACAAGGTGTGAACAGATGAGCTGCTGCTATTTTCTCCGTTCGGCATGCTTCGTTGTAGCTCTCTTGCCGGTCGCCGGCTTAGCGGCTTGCTTTGCGCGACTAGCTCTGGGGAGAGAAGGAGATAGCGCCGGAAACCTCGCCTTTTGCCTTCTTCGGCGCTGGAACCTGGTTGCTGCGCCTTCTCTTTGTCCATGTGCACACACACGATTCCTCAGCGAAAACCATGCAGAAACCTTTCCACGAGCACCCAGGGATGTGCACCCAGCACCACGTGCACGCACACGCAGCTAGAGAAAAGCACCTACCTTTTCACACACTGAAGCCTAAGCAAACGCGTGGCCACACACACGCACACATCCGCAAGCGCGCCTACTCCCATCTATTGAGGGAAAGACGGACGAGCAACGTCCTGACAGGCTTGAGGGGAAAAACGTCCGTTGACGGTTGGCGTACTGCACGCCCGCCTACGGGGCTGCAGGGGAATCCACATTTGGAAGGTACCTGAAGATGTGTGCCTGTTCTTGGAGCTCCGCTAGTAGGGTAGCAAAGACACTCGTAGGCAGTACTGAATGCTGCTCCGTGCTACTTCTCCTCCGCTGGCAAATGCTTCAGTGTCGCCCGAGGAAAGACGTTTAACAATCGATCTCCAAGAGGAACGAAACACATGATGCCATAAGGCGAAAGAATAGCAGGGCATCTCTTCACAGGCTTGTCCCTGATCTATAGCTGAGGGCAAACACTTGTGTGCTTGTGGGAGAGCCTGTGTCTTTCCTGGAAGCGTTTGGGAGTTTTGCTCAGACGCGTGTTTCCTCAAGTTCAAGAATCAAGATCTAGGATACCTGCAGACAGGTGCCTGTTTGTGTGGAGACAGTCTGTTTGAAACTGTGTTCCTCAGCGCCCGCTCTTTCTCCCCGTCGCTCCACACGCCTGGGAGTCCCTTTCTTTCTCTCCACAAGCACGTGTGTTGACTTCGTCGCACATGTGCATCTGCACAAGCGTTGAGCTCAGCAGAGCGTGTCTCTTGACACTTGATGTGCGTTGGCTGTGTCTGCCTGCTCCAGTGAAGAGAGAAACGGGAAATCATCTTGGTAGAGGCAACAAAGCAAAAGCGAGGCAGGATTGACATCTGCTCAACAGAGACGGATTCCCTGCGCTGACACAGTTCACAGTTACACGAGAAGCAATCTGAGCGGTCCGTCGACCGGAGACGTGTTTCCCAAGAGGTCGTTTAGCGAGTGAACAGCAGTGTGCGCGACTTTCAGGAGTGTGCCTGGAAAGTGCCAGAATCACCAGGAGCATCTGTGCAAAAGCTGCTGCCTCTGTGACCGCATTGAGGCACGTTCGCGTGTCTGCGAGTATATAGACGGCTCTTTCGCGTTCACTCCGAGGGAAACGGTCCGCTATTGCTTCTGTGCGCACAGACGCGATTCCCTTGTCTCTTGCGAACACAGGGAACTCTGTGCATCCAAATCTACAGGCTAAGGACGCGTCTGCATATGTTTTGGTGAACAATCGAGTGTGCGTGTTCTGACAGCTGCCTCTATGCAGACGTCTCCACAGAGCCACTTCTGAATGCCCCGCAGCCCAGGACTGAATGGATACACTAACAAGTGCACCGGTGTGAGCAACCACATATGCAGAAGGACGTCTTTCATCTCACAGAAGCGCGAACGTCTTGGCGTTCAAGCACATGGCAGAAACAAGGTGTGAACAGATGAGCTGCTGCTATTTTCTCCGTTCGGCATGCTTCGTTGTAGCTCTCTTGCCGGTCGCCGGCTTAGCGGCTTGCTTTGCGCGACTAGCTCTGGGGAGAGAAGGAGATAGCGCCGGAAACCTCGCCTTTTGCCTTCTTCGGCGCTGGAACCTGGTTGCTGCGCCTTCTCTTTGTCCATGTGCACACACACGATTCCTCAGCGAAAACCATGCAGAAACCTTTCCACGAGCACCCAGGGATGTGCACCCAGCACCACGTGCACGCACACGCAGCTAGAGAAAAGCACCTACCTTTTCACACACTGATGCCTAAGCAAACGCGTGGCCACACACACGCACACATCCGCAAGCGCGCCTACTCCCATCTATTGAGGGAAAGACGGACGAGCTCTTTGGTTGCTCTTCACAGGCTTGTCCCTGATCTATAGCTGAGGGCAAACACTTGTGTGCTTGTGGGAGAGCCTGTGTCTTTCCTGGAAGCGTTTGGGAGTTTTGCTCAGACGCGTGTTTCCTCAAGTTCAAGAATCAAGATCTAGGATACCTGCAGACAGGTGCCTGTTTGTGTGGAGACAGTCTGTTTGAAACTGTGTTCCTCAGCGCCCGCTCTTTCTCCCCGTCGCTCCACACGCCTGGGAGTCCCTTTCTTTCTCTCCACAAGCACGTGTGTTGACTTCGTCGCACATGTGCATCTGCACAAGCGTTGAGCTCAGCAGAGCGTGTCTCTTGACACTTGATGTGCGTTGGCTGTGTCTGCCTGCTCCAGTGAAGAGAGAAACGGGAAATCATCTTGGTAGAGGCAACAAAGCAAAAGCGAGGCAGGATTGACATCTGCTCAACAGAGACGGATTCCCTGCGCTGACACAGTTCACAGTTACACGAGAAGCAATCTGAGCGGTCCGTCGACCGGAGACGTGTTTCCCAAGAGGTCGTTTAGCGAGTGAACAGCAGTGTGCGCGACTTTCAGGAGTGTGCCTGGAAAGTGCCAGAATCACCAGGAGCATCTGTGCAAAAGCTGCTGCCTCTGTGACCGCATTGAGGCACGTTCGCGTGTCTGCGAGTATATAGACGGCTCTTTCGCGTTCACTCCGAGGGAAACGGTCCGCTATTGCTTCTGTGCGCACAGACGCGATTCCCTTGTCTCTTGCGAACACAGGGAACTCTGTGCATCCAAATCTACAGGCTAAGGACGCGTCTGCATATGTTTTGGTGAACAATCGAGTGTGCGTGTTCTGACAGCTGCCTCTATGCAGACGTCTCCACAGAGCCACTTCTGAATGCCCCGCAGCCCAGGACTGAATGGATACACTAACAAGTGCACCGGTGTGAGCAACCACATATGCAGAAGGACGTCTTTCATCTCACAGAAGCGCGAACGTCTTGGCGTTCAAGCACATGGCAGAAACAAGGTGTGAACAGATGAGCTGCTGCTATTTTCTCCGTTCGGCATGCTTCGTTGTAGCTCTCTTGCCGGTCGCCGGCTTAGCGGCTTGCTTTGCGCGACTAGCTCTGGGGAGAGAAGGAGATAGCGCCGGAAACCTCGCCTTTTGCCTTCTTCGGCGCTGGAACCTGGTTGCTGCGCCTTCTCTTTGTCCATGTGCACACACACGATTCCTCAGCGAAAACCATGCAGAAACCTTTCCACGAGCACCCAGGGATGTGCACCCAGCACCACGTGCACGCACACGCAGCTAGAGAAAAGCACCTACCTTTTCATACACTGATGCCTAAGCAAACGCGTGGCCACACACACGCACACATCCGCAAGCGCGCCTACTCCCATCTATTGAGGGAAAGACGGACGAGCTCTTTGGTTGCTCTTCACAGGCTTGTCCCTGATCTATAGCTGAGGGCAAACACTTGTGTGCTTGTGGGAGAGCCTGTGTCTTTCCTGGAAGCGTTTGGGAGTTTTGCTCAGACGCGTGTTTCCTCAAGTTCAAGAATCAAGATCTAGGATACCTGCAGACAGGTGCCTGTTTGTGTGGAGACAGTCTGTTTGAAACTGTGTTCCTCAGCGCCCGCTCTTTCTCCCCGTCGCTCCACACGCCTGGGAGTCCCTTTCTTTCTCTCCACAAGCACGTGTGTTGACTTCGTCGCACATGTGCATCTGCACAAGCGTTGAGCTCAGCAGAGCGTGTCTCTTGACACTTGATGTGCGTTGGCTGTGTCTGCCTGCTCCAGTGAAGAGAGAAACGGGAAATCATCTTGGTAGAGGCAACAAAGCAAAAGCGAGGCAGGATTGACATCTGCTCAACAGAGACGGATTCCCTGCGCTGACACAGTTCACAGTTACACGAGAAGCAATCTGAGCGGTCCGTCGACCGGAGACGTGTTTCCCAAGAGGTCGTTTAGCGAGTGAACAGCAGTGTGCGCGACTTTCAGGAGTGTGCCTGGAAAGTGCCAGAATCACCAGGAGCATCTGTGCAAAAGCTGCTGCCTCTGTGACCGCATTGAGGCACGTTCGCGTGTCTGCGAGTATATAGACGGCTCTTTCGCGTTCACTCCGAGGGAAACGGTCCGCTATTGCTTCTGTGCGCACAGACGCGATTCCCTTGTCTCTTGCGAACACAGGGAACTCTGTGCATCCAAATCTACAGGCTAAGGACGCGTCTGCATATGTTTTGGTGAACAATCGAGTGTGCGTGTTCTGACAGCTGCCTCTATGCAGACGTCTCCACAGAGCCACTTCTGAATGCCCCGCAGCCCAGGACTGAATGGATACACTAACAAGTGCACCGGTGTGAGCAACCACATATGCAGAAGGACGTCTTTCATCTCACAGAAGCGCGAACGTCTTGGCGTTCAAGCACATGGCAGAAACAAGGTGTGAACACATGAGCTGCTGCTATTTTCTCCGTTCGGCATGCTTCGTTGTAGCTCTCTTGCCGGTCGCCGGCTTAGCGGCTTGCTTTGCGCGACTAGCTCTGGGGAGAGAAGGAGATAGCGCCGGAAACCTCGCCTTTTGCCTTCTTCGGCGCTGGAACCTGGTTGCTGCGCCTTCTCTTTGTCCATGTGCACACACACGATTCCTCAGCGAAAACCATGCAGAAACCTTTCCACGAGCACCCAGGGATGTGCACCCAGCACCACGTGCACGCACACGCAGCTAGAGAAAAGCACCTACCTTTTCACACACTGATGCCTAAGCAAACGCGTGGCCACACACACGCACACATCCGCAAGCGCGCCTACTCCCATCTATTGAGGGAAAGACGGACGAGCTCTTTGGTTGCTCTTCACAGGCTTGTCCCTGATCTATAGCTGAGGGCAAACACTTGTGTGCTTGTGGGAGAGCCTGTGTCTTTCCTGGAAGCGTTTGGGAGTTTTGCTCAGACGCGTGTTTCCTCAAGTTCAAGAATCAAGATCTAGGATACCTGCAGACAGGTGCCTGTTTGTGTGGAGACAGTCTGTTTGAAACTGTGTTCCTCAGCGCCCGCTCTTTCTCCCCGTCGCTCCACACGCCTGGGAGTCCCTTTCTTTCTCTCCACAAGCACGTGTGTTGACTTCGTCGCACATGTGCATCTGCACAAGCGTTGAGCTCAGCAGAGCGTGTCTCTTGACACTTGATGTGCGTTGGCTGTGTCTGCCTGCTCCAGTGAAGAGAGAAACGGGAAATCATCTTGGTAGAGGCAACAAAGCAAAAGCGAGGCAGGATTGACATCTGCTCAACAGAGACGGATTCCCTGCGCTGACACAGTTCACAGTTACACGAGAAGCAATCTGAGCGGTCCGTCGACCGGAGACGTGTTTCCCAAGAGGTCGTTTAGCGAGTGAACAGCAGTGTGCGCGACTTTCAGGAGTGTGCCTGGAAAGTGCCAGAATCACCAGGAGCATCTGTGCAAAAGCTGCTGCCTCTGTGACCGCATTGAGGCACGTTCGCGTGTCTGCGAGTATATAGACGGCTCTTTCGCGTTCACTCCGAGGGAAACGGTCCGCTATTGCTTCTGTGCGCACAGACGCGATTCCCTTGTCTCTTGCGAACACAGGGAACTCTGTGCATCCAAATCTACAGGCTAAGGACGCGTCTGCATATGTTTTGGTGAACAATCGAGTGTGCGTGTTCTGACAGCTGCCTCTATGCAGACGTCTCCACAGAGCCACTTCTGAATGCCCCGCAGCCCAGGACTGAATGGATACACTAACAAGTGCACCGGTGTGAGCAACCACATATGCAGAAGGACGTCTTTCATCTCACAGAAGCGCGAACGTCTTGGCGTTCAAGCACATGGCAGAAACAAGGTGTGAACAGATGAGCTGCTGCTATTTTCTCCGTTCGGCATGCTTCGTTGTAGCTCTCTTGCCGGTCGCCGGCTTAGCGGCTTGCTTTGCGCGACTAGCTCTGGGGAGAGAAGGAGATAGCGCCGGAAACCTCGCCTTTTGCCTTCTTCGGCGCTGGAACCTGGTTGCTGCGCCTTCTCTTTGTCCATGTGCACACACACGATTCCTCAGCGAAAACCATGCAGAAACCTTTCCACGAGCACCCAGGGATGTGCACCCAGCACCACGTGCACGCACACGCAGCTAGAGAAAAGCACCTACCTTTTCACACACTGATGCCTAAGCAAACGCGTGGCCACACACACGCACACATCCGCAAGCGCGCCTACTCCCATCTATTGAGGGAAAGACGGACGAGCTCTTTGGTTGCTCTTCACAGGCTTGTCCCTGATCTATAGCTGAGGGCAAACACTTGTGTGCTTGTGGGAGAGCCTGTGTCTTTCCTGGAAGCGTTTGGGAGTTTTGCTCAGACGCGTGTTTCCTCAAGTTCAAGAATCAAGATCTAGGATACCTGCAGACAGGTGCCTGTTTGTGTGGAGACAGTCTGTTTGAAACTGTGTTCCTCAGCGCCCGCTCTTTCTCCCCGTCGCTCCACACGCCTGGGAGTCCCTTTCTTTCTCTCCACAAGCACGTGTGTTGACTTCGTCACACATGTGCATCTGCACAAGCGTTGAGCTCAGCAGAGCGTGTCTCTTGACACTTGATGTGCGTTGGCTGTGTCTGCCTGCTCCAGTGAAGAGAGAAACGGGAAATCATCTTGGTAGAGGCAACAAAGCAAAAGCGAGGCAGGATTGACATCTGCTCAACAGAGACGGATTCCCTGCGCTGACACA
The DNA here is from genome assembly GCF_037038585.1 of Patagioenas fasciata. Classification (NCBI taxonomy): domain Eukaryota; kingdom Metazoa; phylum Chordata; class Aves; order Columbiformes; family Columbidae; genus Patagioenas; species Patagioenas fasciata. Next base: position 357,278 of record NW_027288786.1, on the reverse strand, counting down.
GTTCACAGTTACACGAGAAGCAATCTGAGCGGTCCGTCGACCGGAGACGTGTTTCCCAAGAGGTCGTTTAGCGAGTGAACAGCAGTGTGCGCGACTTTCAGGAGTGTGCCTGGAAAGTGCCAGAATCACCAGGAGCATCTGTGCAAAAGCTGCTGCCTCTGTGACCGCATTGAGGCACGTTCGCGTGTCTGCGAGTATATAGACGGCTCTTTCGCGTTCACTCCGAGGGAAACGGTCCGCTATTGCTTCTGTGCGCACAGACGCGATTCCCTTGTCTCTTGCGAACACAGGGAACTCTGTGCATCCAAATCTACAGGCTAAGGACGCGTCTGCATATGTTTTGGTGAACAATCGAGTGTGCGTGTTCTGACAGCTGCCTCTATGCAGACGTCTCCACAGAGCCACTTCTGAATGCCCCGCAGCCCAGGACTGAATGGATACACTAACAAGTGCACCGGTGTGAGCAACCACATATGCAGAAGGACGTCTTTCATCTCACAGAAGCGCGAACGTCTTGGCGTTCAAGCACATGGCAGAAACAAGGTGTGAACAGATGAGCTGCTGCTATTTTCTCCGTTCGGCATGCTTCGTTGTAGCTCTCTTGCCGGTCGCCGGCTTAGCGGCTTGCTTTGCGCGACTAGCTCTGGGGAGAGAAGGAGATAGCGCCGGAAACCTCGCCTTTTGCCTTCTTCGGCGCTGGAACCTGGTTGCTGCGCCTTCTCTTTGTCCATGTGCACACACACGATTCCTCAGCGAAAACCATGCAGAAACCTTTCCACGAGCACCCAGGGATGTGCACCCAGCACCACGTGCACGCACACGCAGCTAGAGAAAAGCACCTACCTTTTCACACACTGAAGCCTAAGCAAACGCGTGGCCACACACACGCACACATCCGCAAGCGCGCCTACTCCCATCTATTGAGGGAAAGACGGACGAGCAACGTCCTGACAGGCTTGAGGGGAAAAACGTCCGTTGACGGTTGGCGTACTGCACGCCCGCCTACGGGGCTGCAGGGGAATCCACATTTGGAAGGTACCTGAAGATGTGTGCCTGTTCTTGGAGCTCCGCTAGTAGGGTAGCAAAGACACTCGTAGGCAGTACTGAATGCTGCTCCGTGCTACTTCTCCTCCGCTGGCAAATGCTTCAGTGTCGCCCGAGGAAAGACGTTTAACAATCGATCTCCAAGAGGAACGAAACACATGATGCCATAAGGCGAAAGAATAGCAGGGCATCTCTTCACAGGCTTGTCCCTGATCTATAGCTGAGGGCAAACACTTGTGTGCTTGTGGGAGAGCCTGTGTCTTTCCTGGAAGCGTTTGGGAGTTTTGCTCAGACGCGTGTTTCCTCAAGTTCAAGAATCAAGATCTAGGATACCTGCAGACAGGTGCCTGTTTGTGTGGAGACAGTCTGTTTGAAACTGTGTTCCTCAGCGCCCGCTCTTTCTCCCCGTCGCTCCACACGCCTGGGAGTCCCTTTCTTTCTCTCCACAAGCACGTGTGTTGACTTCGTCGCACATGTGCATCTGCACAAGCGTTGAGCTCAGCAGAGCGTGTCTCTTGACACTTGATGTGCGTTGGCTGTGTCTGCCTGCTCCAGTGAAGAGAGAAACGGGAAATCATCTTGGTAGAGGCAACAAAGCAAAAGCGAGGCAGGATTGACATCTGCTCAACAGAGACGGATTCCCTGCGCTGACACAGTTCACAGTTACACGAGAAGCAATCTGAGCGGTCCGTCGACCGGAGACGTGTTTCCCAAGAGGTCGTTTAGCGAGTGAACAGCAGTGTGCGCGACTTTCAGGAGTGTGCCTGGAAAGTGCCAGAATCACCAGGAGCATCTGTGCAAAAGCTGCTGCCTCTGTGACCGCATTGAGGCACGTTCGCGTGTCTGCGAGTATATAGACGGCTCTTTCGCGTTCACTCCGAGGGAAACGGTCCGCTATTGCTTCTGTGCGCACAGACGCGATTCCCTTGTCTCTTGCGAACACAGGGAACTCTGTGCATCCAAATCTACAGGCTAAGGACGCGTCTGCATATGTTTTGGTGAACAATCGAGTGTGCGTGTTCTGACAGCTGCCTCTATGCAGACGTCTCCACAGAGCCACTTCTGAATGCCCCGCAGCCCAGGACTGAATGGATACACTAACAAGTGCACCGGTGTGAGCAACCACATATGCAGAAGGACGTCTTTCATCTCACAGAAGCGCGAACGTCTTGGCGTTCAAGCACATGGCAGAAACAAGGTGTGAACAGATGAGCTGCTGCTATTTTCTCCGTTCGGCATGCTTCGTTGTAGCTCTCTTGCCGGTCGCCGGCTTAGCGGCTTGCTTTGCGCGACTAGCTCTGGGGAGAGAAGGAGATAGCGCCGGAAACCTCGCCTTTTGCCTTCTTCGGCGCTGGAACCTGGTTGCTGCGCCTTCTCTTTGTCCATGTGCACACACACGATTCCTCAGCGAAAACCATGCAGAAACCTTTCCACGAGCACCCAGGGATGTGCACCCAGCACCACGTGCACGCACACGCAGCTAGAGAAAAGCACCTACCTTTTCACACACTGATGCCTAAGCAAACGCGTGGCCACACACACGCACACATCCGCAAGCGCGCCTACTCCCATCTATTGAGGGAAAGACGGACGAGCTCTTTGGTTGCTCTTCACAGGCTTGTCCCTGATCTATAGCTGAGGGCAAACACTTGTGTGCTTGTGGGAGAGCCTGTGTCTTTCCTGGAAGCGTTTGGGAGTTTTGCTCAGACGCGTGTTTCCTCAAGTTCAAGAATCAAGATCTAGGATACCTGCAGACAGGTGCCTGTTTGTGTGGAGACAGTCTGTTTGAAACTGTGTTCCTCAGCGCCCGCTCTTTCTCCCCGTCGCTCCACACGCCTGGGAGTCCCTTTCTTTCTCTCCACAAGCACGTGTGTTGACTTCGTCGCACATGTGCATCTGCACAAGCGTTGAGCTCAGCAGAGCGTGTCTCTTGACACTTGATGTGCGTTGGCTGTGTCTGCCTGCTCCAGTGAAGAGAGAAACGGGAAATCATCTTGGTAGAGGCAACAAAGCAAAAGCGAGGCAGGATTGACATCTGCTCAACAGAGACGGATTCCCTGCGCTGACACAGTTCACAGTTACACGAGAAGCAATCTGAGCGGTCCGTCGACCGGAGACGTGTTTCCCAAGAGGTCGTTTAGCGAGTGAACAGCAGTGTGCGCGACTTTCAGGAGTGTGCCTGGAAAGTGCCAGAATCACCAGGAGCATCTGTGCAAAAGCTGCTGCCTCTGTGACCGCATTGAGGCACGTTCGCGTGTCTGCGAGTATATAGACGGCTCTTTCGCGTTCACTCCGAGGGAAACGGTCCGCTATTGCTTCTGTGCGCACAGACGCGATTCCCTTGTCTCTTGCGAACACAGGGAACTCTGTGCATCCAAATCTACAGGCTAAGGACGCGTCTGCGTATGTTTTGGTGAACAATCGAGTGTGCGTGTTCTGACAGCTGCCTCTATGCAGACGTCTCCACAGAGCCACTTCTGAATGCCCCGCAGCCCAGGACTGAATGGATACACTAACAAGTGCACCGGTGTGAGCAACCACATATGCAGAAGGACGTCTTTCATCTCACAGAAGCGCGAACGTCTTGGCGTTCAAGCACATGGCAGAAACAAGGTGTGAACAGATGAGCTGCTGCTATTTTCTCCGTTCGGCATGCTTCGTTGTAGCTCTCTTGCCGGTCGCCGGCTTAGCGGCTTGCTTTGCGCGACTAGCTCTGGGGAGAGAAGGAGATAGCGCCGGAAACCTCGCCTTTTGCCTTCTTCGGCGCTGGAACCTGGTTGCTGCGCCTTCTCTTTGTCCATGTGCACACACACGATTCCTCAGCGAAAACCATGCAGAAACCTTTCCACGAGCACCCAGGGATGTGCACCCAGCACCACGTGCACGCACACGCAGCTAGAGAAAAGCACCTACCTTTTCACACACTGATGCCTAAGCAAACGCGTGGCCACACACACGCACACATCCGCAAGCGCGCCTACTCCCATCTATTGAGGGAAAGACGGACGAGCTCTTTGGTTGCTCTTCACAGGCTTGTCCCTGATCTATAGCTGAGGGCAAACACTTGTGTGCTTGTGGGAGAGCCTGTGTCTTTCCTGGAAGCGTTTGGGAGTTTTGCTCAGACGCGTGTTTCCTCAAGTTCAAGAATCAAGATCTAGGATACCTGCAGACAGGTGCCTGTTTGTGTGGAGACAGTCTGTTTGAAATTGTGTTCCTCAGCGCCCGCTCTTTCTCCCCGTCGCTCCACACGCCTGGGAGTCCCTTTCTTTCTCTCCACAAGCACGTGTGTTGACTTCGTCGCACATGTGCATCTGCACAAGCGTTGAGCTCAGCAGAGCGTGTCTCTTGACACTTGATGTGCGTTGGCTGTGTCTGCCTGCTCCAGTGAAGAGAGAAACGGGAAATCATCTTGGTAGAGGCAACAAAGCAAAAGCGAGGCAGGATTGACATCTGCTCAACAGAGACGGATTCCCTGCGCTGACACAGTTCACAGTTACACGAGAAGCAATCTGAGCGGTCCGTCGACCGGAGACGTGTTTCCCAAGAGGTCGTTTAGCGAGTGAACAGCAGTGTGCGCGACTTTCAGGAGTGTGCCTGGAAAGTGCCAGAATCACCAGGAGCATCTGTGCAAAAGCTGCTGCCTCTGTGACCGCATTGAGGCACGTTCGCGTGTCTGCGAGTATATAGACGGCTCTTTCGCGTTCACTCCGAGGGAAACGGTCCGCTATTGCTTCTGTGCGCACAGACGCGATTCCCTTGTCTCTTGCGAACACAGGGAACTCTGTGCATCCAAATCTACAGGCTAAGGACGCGTCTGCATATGTTTTGGTGAACAATCGAGTGTGCGTGTTCTGACAGCTGCCTCTATGCAGACGTCTCCACAGAGCCACTTCTGAATGCCCCGCAGCCCAGGACTGAATGGATACACTAACAAGTGCACCGGTGTGAGCAACCACATATGCAGAAGGACGTCTTTCATCTCACAGAAGCGCGAACGTCTTGGCGTTCAAGCACATGGCAGAAACAAGGTGTGAACAGATGAGCTGCTGCTATTTTCTCCGTTCGGCATGCTTCGTTGTAGCTCTCTTGCCGGTCGCCGGCTTAGCGGCTTGCTTTGCGCGACTAGCTCTGGGGAGAGAAGGAGATAGCGCCGGAAACCTCGCCTTTTGCCTTCTTCGGCGCTGGAACCTGGTTGCTGCGCCTTCTCTTTGTCCATGTGCACACACACGATTCCTCAGCGAAAACCATGCAGAAACCTTTCCACGAGCACCCAGGGATGTGCACCCAGCACCACGTGCACGCACACGCAGCTAGAGAAAAGCACCTACCTTTTCACACACTGAAGCCTAAGCAAACGCGTGGCCACACACACGCACACATCCGCAAGCGCGCCTACTCCCATCTATTGAGGGAAAGACGGACGAGCTCTTTGGTTGCTCTTCACAGGCTTGTCCCTGATCTATAGCTGAGGGCAAACACTTGTGTGCTTGTGGGAGAGCCTGTGTCTTTCCTGGAAGCGTTTGGGAGTTTTGCTCAGACGCGTGTTTCCTCAAGTTCAAGAATCAAGATCTAGGATACCTGCAGACAGGTGCCTGTTTGTGTGGAGACAGTCTGTTTGAAACTGTGTTCCTCAGCGCCCGCTCTTTCTCCCCGTCGCTCCACACGCCTGGGAGTCCCTTTCTTTCTCTCCACAAGCACGTGTGTTGACTTCGTCGCACATGTGCATCTGCACAAGCGTTGAGCTCAGCAGAGCGTGTCTCTTGACACTTGATGTGCGTTGGCTGTGTCTGCCTGCTCCAGTGAAGAGAGAAACGGGAAATCATCTTGGTAGAGGCAACAAAGCAAAAGCGAGGCAGGATTGACATCTGCTCAACAGAGACGGATTCCCTGCGCTGACACAGTTCACAGTTACACGAGAAGCAATCTGAGCGGTCCGTCGACCGGAGACGTGTTTCCCAAGAGGTCGTTTAGCGAGTGAACAGCAGTGTGCGCGACTTTCAGGAGTGTGCCTGGAAAGTGCCAGAATCACCAGGAGCATCTGTGCAAAAGCTGCTGCCTCTGTGACCGCATTGAGGCACGTTCGCGTGTCTGCGAGTATATAGACGGCTCTTTCGCGTTCACTCCGAGGGAAACGGTCCGCTATTGCTTCTGTGCGCACAGACGCGATTCCCTTGTCTCTTGCGAACACAGGGAACTCTGTGCATCCAAATCTACAGGCTAAGGACGCGTCTGCATATGTTTTGGTGAACAATCGAGTGTGCGTGTTCTGACAGCTGCCTCTATGCAGACGTCTCCACAGAGCCACTTCTGAATGCCCCGCAGCCCAGGACTGAATGGATACACTAACAAGTGCACCGGTGTGAGCAACCACATATGCAGAAGGACGTCTTTCATCTCACAGAAGCGCGAACGTCTTGGCGTTCAAGCACATGGCAGAAACAAGGTGTGAACAGATGAGCTGCTGCTATTTTCTCCGTTCGGCATGCTTCGTTGTAGCTCTCTTGCCGGTCGCCGGCTTAGCGGCTTGCTTTGCGCGACTAGCTCTGGGGAGAGAAGGAGATAGCGCCGGAAACCTCGCCTTTTGCCTTCTTCGGCGCTGGAACCTGGTTGCTGCGCCTTCTCTTTGTCCATGTGCACACACACGATTCCTCAGCGAAAACCATGCAGAAACCTTTCCACGAGCACCCAGGGATGTGCACCCAGCACCACGTGCACGCACACGCAGCTAGAGAAAAGCACCTACCTTTTCACACACTGATGCCTAAGCAAACGCGTGGCCACACACACGCACACATCCGCAAGCGCGCCTACTCCCATCTATTGAGGGAAAGACGGACGAGCTCTTTGGTTGCTCTTCACAGGCTTGTCCCTGATCTATAGCTGAGGGCAAACACTTGTGTGCTTGTGGGAGAGCCTGTGTCTTTCCTGGAAGCGTTTGGGAGTTTTGCTCAGACGCGTGTTTCCTCAAGTTCAAGAATCAAGATCTAGGATACCTGCAGACAGGTGCCTGTTTGTGTGGAGACAGTCTGTTTGAAACTGTGTTCCTCAGCGCCCGCTCTTTCTCCCCGTCGCTCCACACGCCTGGGAGTCCCTTTCTTTCTCTCCACAAGCACGTGTGTTGACTTCGTCGCACATGTGCATCTGCACAAGCGTTGAGCTCAGCAGAGCGTGTCTCTTGACACTTGATGTGCGTTGGCTGTGTCTGCCTGCTCCAGTGAAGAGAGAAACGGGAAATCATCTTGGTAGAGGCAACAAAGCAAAAGCGAGGCAGGATTGACATCTGCTCAACAGAGACGGATTCCCTGCGCTGACACAGTTCACAGTTACACGAGAAGCAATCTGAGCGGTCCGTCGACCGGAGACGTGTTTCCCAAGAGGTCGTTTAGCGAGTGAACAGCAGTGTGCGCGACTTTCAGGAGTGTGCCTGGAAAGTGCCAGAATCACCAGGAGCATCTGTGCAAAAGCTGCTGCCTCTGTGACCGCATTGAGGCACGTTCGCGTGTCTGCGAGTATATAGACGGCTCTTTCGCGTTCACTCCGAGGGAAACGGTCCGCTATTGCTTCTGTGCGCACAGACGCGATTCCCTTGTCTCTTGCGAACACAGGGAACTCTGTGCATCCAAATCTACAGGCTAAGGACGCGTCTGCGTATGTTTTGGTGAACAATCGAGTGTGCGTGTTCTGACAGCTGCCTCTATGCAGACGTCTCCACAGAGCCACTTCTGAATGCCCCGCAGCCCAGGACTGAATGGATACACTAACAAGTGCACCGGTGTGAGCAACCACATATGCAGAAGGACGTCTTTCATCTCACAGAAGCGCGAACGTCTTGGCGTTCAAGCACATGGCAGAAACAAGGTGTGAACAGATGAGCTGCTGCTATTTTCTCCGTTCGGCATGCTTCGTTGTAGCTCTCTTGCCGGTCGCCGGCTTAGCGGCTTGCTTTGCGCGACTAGCTCTGGGGAGAGAAGGAGATAGCGCCGGAAACCTCGCCTTTTGCCTTCTTCGGCGCTGGAACCTGGTTGCTGCGCCTTCTCTTTGTCCATGTGCACACACACGATTCCTCAGCGAAAACCATGCAGAAACCTTTCCACGAGCACCCAGGGATGTGCACCCAGCACCACGTGCACGCACACGCAGCTAGAGAAAAGCACCTACCTTTTCACACACTGAAGCCTAAGCAAACGCGTGGCCACACACACGCACACATCCGCAAGCGCGCCTACTCCCATCTATTGAGGGAAAGACGGACGAGCAACGTCCTGACAGGCTTGAGGGGAAAAACGTCCGTTGACGGTTGGCGTACTGCACGCCCGCCTACGGGGCTGCAGGGGAATCCACATTTGGAAGGTACCTGAAGATGTGTGCCTGTTCTTGGAGCTCCGCTAGTAGGGTAGCAAAGACACTCGTAGGCAGTACTGAATGCTGCTCCGTGCTACTTCTCCTCCGCTGGCAAATGCTTCAGTGTCGCCCGAGGAAAGACGTTTAACAATCGATCTCCAAGAGGAACGAAACACATGATGCCATAAGGCGAAAGAATAGCAGGGCATCTCTTCACAGGCTTGTCCCTGATCTATAGCTGAGGGCAAACACTTGTGTGCTTGTGGGAGAGCCTGTGTCTTTCCTGGAAGCGTTTGGGAGTTTTGCTCAGACGCGTGTTTCCTCAAGTTCAAGAATCAAGATCTAGGATACCTGCAGACAGGTGCCTGTTTGTGTGGAGACAGTCTGTTTGAAACTGTGTTCCTCAGCGCCCGCTCTTTCTCCCCGTCGCTCCACACGCCTGGGAGTCCCTTTCTTTCTCTCCACAAGCACGTGTGTTGACTTCGTCGCACATGTGCATCTGCACAAGCGTTGAGCTCAGCAGAGCGTGTCTCTTGACACTTGATGTGCGTTGGCTGTGTCTGCCTGCTCCAGTGAAGAGAGAAACGGGAAATCATCTTGGTAGAGGCAACAAAGCAAAAGCGAGGCAGGATTGACATCTGCTCAACAGAGACGGATTCCCTGCGCTGACACAGTTCACAGTTACACGAGAAGCAATCTGAGCGGTCCGTCGACCGGAGACGTGTTTCCCAAGAGGTCGTTTAGCGAGTGAACAGCAGTGTGCGCGACTTTCAGGAGTGTGCCTGGAAAGTGCCAGAATCACCAGGAGCATCTGTGCAAAAGCTGCTGCCTCTGTGACCGCATTGAGGCACGTTCGCGTGTCTGCGAGTATATAGACGGCTCTTTCGCGTTCACTCCGAGGGAAACGGTCCGCTATTGCTTCTGTGCGCACAGACGCGATTCCCTTGTCTCTTGCGAACACAGGGAACTCTGTGCATCCAAATCTACAGGCTAAGGACGCGTCTGCATATGTTTTGGTGAACAATCGAGTGTGCGTGTTCTGACAGCTGCCTCTATGCAGACGTCTCCACAGAGCCACTTCTGAATGCCCCGCAGCCCAGGACTGAATGGATACACTAACAAGTGCACCGGTGTGAGCAACCACATATGCAGAAGGACGTCTTTCATCTCACAGAAGCGCGAACGTCTTGGCGTTCAAGCACATGGCAGAAACAAGGTGTGAACAGATGAGCTGCTGCTATTTTCTCCGTTCGGCATGCTTCGTTGTAGCTCTCTTGCCGGTCGCCGGCTTAGCGGCTTGCTTTGCGCGACTAGCTCTGGGGAGAGAAGGAGATAGCGCCGGAAACCTCGCCTTTTGCCTTCTTCGGCGCTGGAACCTGGTTGCTGCGCCTTCTCTTTGTCCATGTGCACACACACGATTCCTCAGCGAAAACCATGCAGAAACCTTTCCACGAGCACCCAGGGATGTGCACCCAGCACCACGTGCACGCACACGCAGCTAGAGAAAAGCACCTACCTTTTCACACACTGATGCCTAAGCAAACGCGTGGCCACACACACGCACACATCCGCAAGCGCGCCTACTCCCATCTATTGAGGGAAAGACGGACGAGCTCTTTGGTTGCTCTTCACAGGCTTGTCCCTGATCTATAGCTGAGGGCAAACACTTGTGTGCTTGTGGGAGAGCCTGTGTCTTTCCTGGAAGCGTTTGGGAGTTTTGCTCAGACGCGTGTTTCCTCAAGTTCAAGAATCAAGATCTAGGATACCTGCAGACAGGTGCCTGTTTGTGTGGAGACAGTCTGTTTGAAACTGTGTTCCTCAGCGCCCGCTCTTTCTCCCCGTCGCTCCACACGCCTGGGAGTCCCTTTCTTTCTCTCCACAAGCACGTGTGTTGACTTCGTCGCACATGTGCATCTGCACAAGCGTTGAGCTCAGCAGAGCGTGTCTCTTGACACTTGATGTGCGTTGGCTGTGTCTGCCTGCTCCAGTGAAGAGAGAAACGGGAAATCATCTTGGTAGAGGCAACAAAGCAAAAGCGAGGCAGGATTGACATCTGCTCAACAGAGACGGATTCCCTGCGCTGACACAGTTCACAGTTACACGAGAAGCAATCTGAGCGGTCCGTCGACCGGAGACGTGTTTCCCAAGAGGTCGTTTAGCGAGTGAACAGCAGTGTGCGCGACTTTCAGGAGTGTGCCTGGAAAGTGCCAGAATCACCAGGAGCATCTGTGCAAAAGCTGCTGCCTCTGTGACCGCATTGAGGCACGTTCGCGTGTCTGCGAGTATATAGACGGCTCTTTCGCGTTCACTCCGAGGGAAACGGTCCGCTATTGCTTCTGTGCGCACAGACGCGATTCCCTTGTCTCTTGCGAACACAGGGAACTCTGTGCATCCAAATCTACAGGCTAAGGACGCGTCTGCATATGTTTTGGTGAACAATCGAGTGTGCGTGTTCTGACAGCTGCCTCTATGCAGACGTCTCCACAGAGCCACTTCTGAATGCCCCGCAGCCCAGGACTGAATGGATACACTAACAAGTGCACCGGTGTGAGCAACCACATATGCAGAAGGACGTCTTTCATCTCACAGAAGCGCGAACGTCTTGGCGTTCAAGCACATGGCAGAAACAAGGTGTGAACAGATGAGCTGCTGCTATTTTCTCCGTTCGGCATGCTTCGTTGTAGCTCTCTTGCCGGTCGCCGGCTTAGCGGCTTGCTTTGCGCGACTAGCTCTGGGGAGAGAAGGAGATAGCGCCGGAAACCTCGCCTTTTGCCTTCTTCGGCGCTGGAACCTGGTTGCTGCGCCTTCTCTTTGTCCATGTGCACACACACGATTCCTCAGCGAAAACCATGCAGAAACCTTTCCACGAGCACCCAGGGATGTGCACCCAGCACCACGTGCACGCACACGCAGCTAGAGAAAAGCACCTACCTTTTCACACACTGAAGCCTAAGCAAACGCGTGGCCACACACACGCACACATCCGCAAGCGCGCCTACTCCCATCTATTGAGGGAAAGACGGACGAGCAACGTCCTGACAGGCTTGAGGGGAAAAACGTCCGTTGACGGTTGGCGTACTGCACGCCCGCCTACGGGGCTGCAGGGGAATCCACATTTGGAAGGTACCTGAAGATGTGTGCCTGTTCTTGGAGCTCCGCTAGTAGGGTAGCAAAGACACTCGTAGGCAGTACTGAATGCTGCTCCGTGCTACTTCTCCTCCGCTGGCAAATGCTTCAGTGTCGCCCGAGGAAAGACGTTTAACAATCGATCTCCAAGAGGAACGAAACACATGATGCCATAAGGCGAAAGAATAGCAGGGCATCTCTTCACAGGCTTGTCCCTGATCTATAGCTGAGGGCAAACACTTGTGTGCTTGTGGGAGAGCCTGTGTCTTTCCTGGAAGCGTTTGGGAGTTTTGCTCAGACGCGTGTTTCCTCAAGTTCAAGAATCAAGATCTAGGATACCTGCAGACAGGTGCCTGTTTGTGTGGAGACAGTCTGTTTGAAACTGTGTTCCTCAGCGCCCGCTCTTTCTCCCCGTCGCTCCACACGCCTGGGAGTCCCTTTCTTTCTCTCCACAAGCACGTGTGTTGACTTCGTCGCACATGTGCATCTGCACAAGCGTTGAGCTCAGCAGAGCGTGTCTCTTGACACTTGATGTGCGTTGGCTGTGTCTGCCTGCTCCAGTGAAGAGAGAAACGGGAAATCATCTTGGTAGAGGCAACAAAGCAAAAGCGAGGCAGGATTGACATCTGCTCAACAGAGACGGATTCCCTGCGCTGACACAGTTCACAGTTACACGAGAAGCAATCTGAGCGGTCCGTCGACCGGAGACGTGTTTCCCAAGAGGTCGTTTAGCGAGTGAACAGCAGTGTGCGCGACTTTCAGGAGTGTGCCTGGAAAGTGCCAGAATCACCAGGAGCATCTGTGCAAAAGCTGCTGCCTCTGTGACCGCATTGAGGCACGTTCGCGTGTCTGCGAGTATATAGACGGCTCTTTCGCGTTCACTCCGAGGGAAACGGTCCGCTATTGCTTCTGTGCGCACAGACGCGATTCCCTTGTCTCTTGCGAACACAGGGAACTCTGTGCATCCAAATCTACAGGCTAAGGACGCGTCTGCATATGTTTTGGTGAACAATCGAGTGTGCGTGTTCTGACAGCTGCCTCTATGCAGACGTCTCCACAGAGCCACTTCTGAATGCCCCGCAGCCCAGGACTGAATGGATACACTAACAAGTGCACCGGTGTGAGCAACCACATATGCAGAAGGACGTCTTTCATCTCACAGAAGCGCGAACGTCTTGGCGTTCAAGCACATGGCAGAAACAAGGTGTGAACAGATGAGCTGCTGCTATTTTCTCCGTTCGGCATGCTTCGTTGTAGCTCTCTTGCCGGTCGCCGGCTTAGCGGCTTGCTTTGCGCGACTAGCTCTGGGGAGAGAAGGAGATAGCGCCGGAAACCTCGCCTTTTGCCTTCTTCGGCGCTGGAACCTGGTTGCTGCGCCTTCTCTTTGTCCATGTGCACACACACGATTCCTCAGCGAAAACCATGCAGAAACCTTTCCACGAGCACCCAGGGATGTGCACCCAGCACCACGTGCACGCACACGCAGCTAGAGAAAAGCACCTACCTTTTCACACACTGATGCCTAAGCAAACGCGTGGCCACACACACGCACACATCCGCAAGCGCGCCTACTCCCATCTATTGAGGGAAAGACGGACGAGCTCTTTGGTTGCTCTTCACAGGCTTGTCCCTGATCTATAGCTGAGGGCAAACACTTGTGTGCTTGTGGGAGAGCCTGTGTCTTTCCTGGAAGCGTTTGGGAGTTTTGCTCAGACGCGTGTTTCCTCAAGTTCAAGAATCAAGATCTAGGATACCTGCAGACAGGTGCCTGTTTGTGTGGAGACAGTCTGTTTGAAACTGTGTTCCTCAGCGCCCGCTCTTTCTCCCCGTCGCTCCACACGCCTGGGAGTCCCTTTCTTTCTCTCCACAAGCACGTGTGTTGACTTCGTCACACATGTGCATCTGCACAAGCGTTGAGCTCAGCAGAGCGTGTCTCTTGACACTTGATGTGCGTTGGCTGTGTCTGCCTGCTCCAGTGAAGAGAGAAACGGGAAATCATCTTGGTAGAGGCAACAAAGCAAAAGCGAGGCAGGATTGACATCTGCTCAACAGAGACGGATTCCCTGCGCTGACACAGTTCACAGTTACACGAGAAGCAATCTGAGCGGTCCGTCGACCGGAGACGTGTTTCCCAAGAGGTCGTTTAGCGAGTGAACAGCAGTGTGCGCGACTTTCAGGAGTGTGCCTGGAAAGTGCCAGAATCACCAGGAGCATCTGTGCAAAAGCTGCTGCCTCTGTGACCGCATTGAGGCACGTTCGCGTGTCTGCGAGTATATAGACGGCTCTTTCGCGTTCACTCCGAGGGAAACGGTCCGCTATTGCTTCTGTGCGCACAGACGCGATTCCCTTGTCTCTTGCGAACACAGGGAACTCTGTGCATCCAAATCTACAGGCTAAGGACGCGTCTGCATATGTTTTGGTGAACAATCGAGTGTGCGTGTTCTGACAGCTGCCTCTATGCAGACGTCTCCACAGAGCCACTTCTGAATGCCCCGCAGCCCAGGACTGAATGGATACACTAACAAGTGCACCGGTGTGAGCAACCACATATGCAGAAGGACGTCTTTCATCTCACAGAAGCGCGAACGTCTTGGCGTTCAAGCACATGGCAGAAACAAGGTGTGAACAGATGAGCTGCTGCTATTTTCTCCGTTCGGCATGCTTCGTTGTAGCTCTCTTGCCGGTCGCCGGCTTAGCGGCTTGCTTTGCGCGACTAGCTCTGGGGAGAGAAGGAGATAGCGCCGGAAACCTCGCCTTTTGCCTTCTTCGGCGCTGGAACCTGGTTGCTGCGCCTTCTCTTTGTCCATGTGCACACACACGATTCCTCAGCGAAAACCATGCAGAAACCTTTCCACGAGCACCCAGGGATGTGCACCCAGCACCACGTGCACGCACACGCAGCTAGAGAAAAGCACCTACCTTTTCACACACTGAAGCCTAAGCAAACGCGTGGCCACACACACGCACACATCCGCAAGCGCGCCTACTCCCATCTATTGAGGGAAAGACGGACGAGCAACGTCCTGACAGGCTTGAGGGGAAAAACGTCCGTTGACGGTTGGCGTACTGCACGCCCGCCTACGGGGCTGCAGGGGAATCCACATTTGGAAGGTACCTGAAGATGTGTGCCTGTTCTTGGAGCTCCGCTAGTAGGGTAGCAAAGACACTCGTAGGCAGTACTGAATGCTGCTCCGTGCTACTTCTCCTCCGCTGGCAAATGCTTCAGTGTCGCCCGAGGAAAGACGTTTAACAATCGATCTCCAAGAGGAACGAAACACATGAGGCCATAAGGCGAAAGAATAGCAGGGCATCTCTTCACAGGCTTGTCCCTGATCTATAGCTGAGGGCAAACACTTGTGTGCTTGTGGGAGAGCCTGTGTCTTTCCTGGAAGCGTTTGGGAGTTTTGCTCAGACGCGTGTTTCCTCAAGTTCAAGAATCAAGATCTAGGATACCTGCAGACAGGTGCCTGTTTGTGTGGAGACAGTCTGTTTGAAACTGTGTTCCTCAGCGCCCGCTCTTTCTCCCCGTCGCTCCACACGCCTGGGAGTCCCTTTCTTTCTCTCCACAAGCACGTGTGTTGACTTCGTCGCACATGTGCATCTGCACAAGCGTTGAGCTCAGCAGAGCGTGTCTCTTGACACTTGATGTGCGTTGGCTGTGTCTGCCTGCTCCAGTGAAGAGAGAAACGGGAAATCATCTTGGTAGAGGCAACAAAGCAAAAGCGAGGCAGGATTGACATCTGCTCAACAGAGACGGATTCCCTGCGCTGACACAGTTCACAGTTACACGAGAAGCAATCTGAGCGGTCCGTCGACCGGAGACGTGTTTCCCAAGAGGTCGTTTAGCGAGTGAACAGCAGTGTGCGCGACTTTCAGGAGTGTGCCTGGAAAGTGCCAGAATCACCAGGAGCATCTGTGCAAAAGCTGCTGCCTCTGTGACCGCATTGAGGCACGTTCGCGTGTCTGCGAGTATATAGACGGCTCTTTCGCGTTCACTCCGAGGGAAACGGTCCGCTATTGCTTCTGTGCGCACAGACGCGATTCCCTTGTCTCTTGCGAACACAGGGAACTCTGTGCATCCAAATCTACAGGCTAAGGACGCGTCTGCATATGTTTTGGTGAACAATCGAGTGTGCGTGTTCTGACAGCTGCCTCTATGCAGACGTCTCCACAGAGCCACTTCTGAATGCCCCGCAGCCCAGGACTGAATGGATACACTAACAAGTGCACCGGTGTGAGCAACCACATATGCAGAAGGACGTCTTTCATCTCACAGAAGCGCGAACGTCTTGGCGTTCAAGCACATGGCAGAAACAAGGTGTGAACAGATGAGCTGCTGCTATTTTCTCCGTTCGGCATGCTTCGTTGTAGCTCTCTTGCCGGTCGCCGGCTTAGCGGCTTGCTTTGCGCGACTAGCTCTGGGGAGAGAAGGAGATAGCGCCGGAAACCTCGCCTTTTGCCTTCTTCGGCGCTGGAACCTGGTTGCTGCGCCTTCTCTTTGTCCATGTGCACACACACGATTCCTCAGCGAAAACCATGCAGAAACCTTTCCACGAGCACCCAGGGATGTGCACCCAGCACCACGTGCACGCACACGCAGCTAGAGAAAAGCACCTACCTTTTCACACACTGATGCCTAAGCAAACGCGTGGCCACACACACGCACACATCCGCAAGCGCGCCTACTCCCATCTATTGAGGGAAAGACGGACGAGCTCTTTGGTTGCTCTTCACAGGCTTGTCCCTGATCTATAGCTGAGGGCAAACACTTGTGTGCTTGTGGGAGAGCCTGTGTCTTTCCTGGAAGCGTTTGGGAGTTTTGCTCAGACGCGTGTTTCCTCAAGTTCAAGAATCAAGATCTAGGATACCTGCAGACAGGTGCCTGTTTGTGTGGAGACAGTCTGTTTGAAACTGTGTTCCTCAGCGCCCGCTCTTTCTCCCCGTCGCTCCACACGCCTGGGAGTCCCTTTCTTTCTCTCCACAAGCACGTGTGTTGACTTCGTCACACATGTGCATCTGCACAAGCGTTGAGCTCAGCAGAGCGTGTCTCTTGACACTTGATGTGCGTTGGCTGTGTCTGCCTGCTCCAGTGAAGAGAGAAACGGGAAATCATCTTGGTAGAGGCAACAAAGCAAAAGCGAGGCAGGATTGACATCTGCTCAACAGAGACGGATTCCCTGCGCTGACACAGTTCACAGTTACACGAGAAGCAATCTGAGCGGTCCGTCGACCGGAGACGTGTTTCCCAAGAGGTCGTTTAGCGAGTGAACAGCAGTGTGCGCGACTTTCAGGAGTGTGCCTGGAAAGTGCCAGAATCACCAGGAGCATCTGTGCAAAAGCTGCTGCCTCTGTGACCGCATTGAGGCACGTTCGCGTGTCTGCGAGTATATAGACGGCTCTTTCGCGTTCACTCCGAGGGAAACGGTCCGCTATTGCTTCTGTGCGCACAGACGCGATTCCCTTGTCTCTTGCGAACACAGGGAACTCTGTGCATCCAAATCTACAGGCTAAGGACGCGTCTGCATATGTTTTGGTGAACAATCGAGTGTGCGTGTTCTGACAGCTGCCTCTATGCAGACGTCTCCACAGAGCCACTTCTGAATGCCCCGCAGCCCAGGACTGAATGGATACACTAACAAGTGCACCGGTGTGAGCAACCACATATGCAGAAGGACGTCTTTCATCTCACAGAAGCGCGAACGTCTTGGCGTTCAAGCACATGGCAGAAACAAGGTGTGAACAGATGAGCTGCTGCTATTTTCTCCGTTCGGCATGCTTCGTTGTAGCTCTCTTGCCGGTCGCCGGCTTAGCGGCTTGCTTTGCGCGACTAGCTCTGGGGAGAGAAGGAGATAGCGCCGGAAACCTCGCCTTTTGCCTTCTTCGGCGCTGGAACCTGGTTGCTGCGCCTTCTCTTTGTCCATGTGCACACACACGATTCCTCAGCGAAAACCATGCAGAAACCTTTCCACGAGCACCCAGGGATGTGCACCCAGCACCACGTGCACGCACACGCAGCTAGAGAAAAGCACCTACCTTTTCACACACTGAAGCCTAAGCAAACGCGTGGCCACACACACGCACACATCCGCAAGCGCGCCTACTCCCATCTATTGAGGGAAAGACGGACGAGCAACGTCCTGACAGGCTTGAGGGGAAAAACGTCCGTTGACGGTTGGCGTACTGCACGCCCGCCTACGGGGCTGCAGGGGAATCCACATTTGGAAGGTACCTGAAGATGTGTGCCTGTTCTTGGAGCTCCGCTAGTAGGGTAGCAAAGACACTCGTAGGCAGTACTGAATGCTGCTCCGTGCTACTTCTCCTCCGCTGGCAAATGCTTCAGTGTCGCCCGAGGAAAGACGTTTAACAATCGATCTCCAAGAGGAACGAAACACATGATGCCATAAGGCGAAAGAATAGCAGGGCATCTCTTCACAGGCTTGTCCCTGATCTATAGCTGAGGGCAAACACTTGTGTGCTTGTGGGAGAGCCTGTGTCTTTCCTGGAAGCGTTTGGGAGTTTTGCTCAGACGCGTGTTTCCTCAAGTTCAAGAATCAAGATCTAGGATACCTGCAGACAGGTGCCTGTTTGTGTGGAGACAGTCTGTTTGAAACTGTGTTCCTCAGCGCCCGCTCTTTCTCCCCGTCGCTCCACACGCCTGGGAGTCCCTTTCTTTCTCTCCACAAGCACGTGTGTTGACTTCGTCGCACATGTGCATCTGCACAAGCGTTGAGCTCAGCAGAGCGTGTCTCTTGACACTTGATGTGCGTTGGCTGTGTCTGCCTGCTCCAGTGAAGAGAGAAACGGGAAATCATCTTGGTAGAGGCAACAAAGCAAAAGCGAGGCAGGATTGACATCTGCTCAACAGAGACGGATTCCCTGCGCTGACACAGTTCACAGTTACACGAGAAGCAATCTGAGCGGTCCGTCGACCGGAGACGTGTTTCCCAAGAGGTCGTTTAGCGAGTGAACAGCAGTGTGCGCGACTTTCAGGAGTGTGCCTGGAAAGTGCCAGAATCACCAGGAGCATCTGTGCAAAAGCTGCTGCCTCTGTGACCGCATTGAGGCACGTTCGCGTGTCTGCGAGTATATAGACGGCTCTTTCGCGTTCACTCCGAGGGAAACGGTCCGCTATTGCTTCTGTGCGCACAGACGCGATTCCCTTGTCTCTTGCGAACACAGGGAACTCTGTGCATCCAAATCTACAGGCTAAGGACGCGTCTGCATATGTTTTGGTGAACAATCGAGTGTGCGTGTTCTGACAGCTGCCTCTATGCAGACGTCTCCACAGAGCCACTTCTGAATGCCCCGCAGCCCAGGACTGAATGGATACACTAACAAGTGCACCGGTGTGAGCAACCACATATGCAGAAGGACGTCTTTCATCTCACAGAAGCGCGAACGTCTTGGCGTTCAAGCACATGGCAGAAACAAGGTGTGAACAGATGAGCTGCTGCTATTTTCTCCGTTCGGCATGCTTCGTTGTAGCTCTCTTGCCGGTCGCCGGCTTAGCGGCTTGCTTTGCGCGACTAGCTCTGGGGAGAGAAGGAGATAGCGCCGGAAACCTCGCCTTTTGCCTTCTTCGGCGCTGGAACCTGGTTGCTGCGCCTTCTCTTTGTCCATGTGCACACACACGATTCCTCAGCGAAAACCATGCAGAAACCTTTCCACGAGCACCCAGGGATGTGCACCCAGCACCACGTGCACGCACACGCAGCTAGAGAAAAGCACCTACCTTTTCACACACTGATGCCTAAGCAAACGCGTGGCCACACACACGCACACATCCGCAAGCGCGCCTACTCCCATCTATTGAGGGAAAGACGGACGAGCTCTTTGGTTGCTCTTCACAGGCTTGTCCCTGATCTATAGCTGAGGGCAAACACTTGTGTGCTTGTGGGAGAGCCTGTGTCTTTCCTGGAAGCGTTTGGGAGTTTTGCTCAGACGCGTGTTTCCTCAAGTTCAAGAATCAAGATCTAGGATACCTGCAGACAGGTGCCTGTTTGTGTGGAGACAGTCTGTTTGAAACTGTGTTCCTCAGCGCCCGCTCTTTCTCCCCGTCGCTCCACACGCCTGGGAGTCCCTTTCTTTCTCTCCACAAGCACGTGTGTTGACTTCGTCGCACATGTGCATCTGCACAAGCGTTGAGCTCAGCAGAGCGTGTCTCTTGACACTTGATGTGCGTTGGCTGTGTCTGCCTGCTCCAGTGAAGAGAGAAACGGGAAATCATCTTGGTAGAGGCAACAAAGCAAAAGCGAGGCAGGATTGACATCTGCTCAACAGAGACGGATTCCCTGCGCTGACACAGTTCACAGTTACACGAGAAGCAATCTGAGCGGTCCGTCGACCGGAGACGTGTTTCCCAAGAGGTCGTTTAGCGAGTGAACAGCAGTGTGCGCGACTTTCAGGAGTGTGCCTGGAAAGTGCCAGAATCACCAGGAGCATCTGTGCAAAAGCTGCTGCCTCTGTGACCGCATTGAGGCACGTTCGCGTGTCTGCGAGTATATAGACGGCTCTTTCGCGTTCACTCCGAGGGAAACGGTCCGCTATTGCTTCTGTGCGCACAGACGCGATTCCCTTGTCTCTTGCGAACACAGGGAACTCTGTGCATCCAAATCTACAGGCTAAGGACGCGTCTGCGTATGTTTTGGTGAACAATCGAGTGTGCGTGTTCTGACAGCTGCCTCTATGCAGACGTCTCCACAGAGCCACTTCTGAATGCCCCGCAGCCCAGGACTGAATGGATACACTAACAAGTGCACCGGTGTGAGCAACCACATATGCAGAAGGACGTCTTTCATCTCACAGAAGCGCGAACGTCTTGGCGTTCAAGCACATGGCAGAAACAAGGTGTGAACAGATGAGCTGCTGCTATTTTCTCCGTTCGGCATGCTTCGTTGTAGCTCTCTTGCCGGTCGCCGGCTTAGCGGCTTGCTTTGCGCGACTAGCTCTGGGGAGAGAAGGAGATAGCGCCGGAAACCTCGCCTTTTGCCTTCTTCGGCGCTGGAACCTGGTTGCTGCGCCTTCTCTTTGTCCATGTGCACACACACGATTCCTCAGCGAAAACCATGCAGAAACCTTTCCACGAGCACCCAGGGATGTGCACCCAGCACCACGTGCACGCACACGCAGCTAGAGAAAAGCACCTACCTTTTCACACACTGATGCCTAAGCAAACGCGTGGCCACACACACGCACACATCCGCAAGCGCGCCTACTCCCATCTATTGAGGGAAAGACGGACGAGCTCTTTGGTTGCTCTTCACAGGCTTGTCCCTGATCTATAGCTGAGGGCAAACACTTGTGTGCTTGTGGGAGAGCCTGTGTCTTTCCTGGAAGCGTTTGGGAGTTTTGCTCAGACGCGTGTTTCCTCAAGTTCAAGAATCAAGATCTAGGATACCTGCAGACAGGTGCCTGTTTGTGTGGAGACAGTCTGTTTGAAATTGTGTTCCTCAGCGCCCGCTCTTTCTCCCCGTCGCTCCACACGCCTGGGAGTCCCTTTCTTTCTCTCCACAAGCACGTGTGTTGACTTCGTCGCACATGTGCATCTGCACAAGCGTTGAGCTCAGCAGAGCGTGTCTCTTGACACTTGATGTGCGTTGGCTGTGTCTGCCTGCTCCAGTGAAGAGAGAAACGGGAAATCATCTTGGTAGAGGCAACAAAGCAAAAGCGAGGCAGGATTGACATCTGCTCAACAGAGACGGATTCCCTGCGCTGACACAGTTCACAGTTACACGAGAAGCAATCTGAGCGGTCCGTCGACCGGAGACGTGTTTCCCAAGAGGTCGTTTAGCGAGTGAACAGCAGTGTGCGCGACTTTCAGGAGTGTGCCTGGAAAGTGCCAGAATCACCAGGAGCATCTGTGCAAAAGCTGCTGCCTCTGTGACCGCATTGAGGCACGTTCGCGTGTCTGCGAGTATATAGACGGCTCTTTCGCGTTCACTCCGAGGGAAACGGTCCGCTATTGCTTCTGTGCGCACAGACGCGATTCCCTTGTCTCTTGCGAACACAGGGAACTCTGTGCATCCAAATCTACAGGCTAAGGACGCGTCTGCATATGTTTTGGTGAACAATCGAGTGTGCGTGTTCTGACAGCTGCCTCTATGCAGACGTCTCCACAGAGCCACTTCTGAATGCCCCGCAGCCCAGGACTGAATGGATACACTAACAAGTGCACCGGTGTGAGCAACCACATATGCAGAAGGACGTCTTTCATCTCACAGAAGCGCGAACGTCTTGGCGTTCAAGCACATGGCAGAAACAAGGTGTGAACAGATGAGCTGCTGCTATTTTCTCCGTTCGGCATGCTTCGTTGTAGCTCTCTTGCCGGTCGCCGGCTTAGCGGCTTGCTTTGCGCGACTAGCTCTGGGGAGAGAAGGAGATAGCGCCGGAAACCTCGCCTTTTGCCTTCTTCGGCGCTGGAACCTGGTTGCTGCGCCTTCTCTTTGTCCATGTGCACACACACGATTCCTCAGCGAAAACCATGCAGAAACCTTTCCACGAGCACCCAGGGATGTGCACCCAGCACCACGTGCACGCACACGCAGCTAGAGAAAAGCACCTACCTTTTCACACACTGAAGCCTAAGCAAACGCGTGGCCACACACACGCACACATCCGCAAGCGCGCCTACTCCCATCTATTGAGGGAAAGACGGACGAGCTCTTTGGTTGCTCTTCACAGGCTTGTCCCTGATCTATAGCTGAGGGCAAACACTTGTGTGCTTGTGGGAGAGCCTGTGTCTTTCCTGGAAGCGTTTGGGAGTTTTGCTCAGATGCGTGTTTCCTCAAGTTCAAGAATCAAGATCTAGGATACCTGCAGACAGGTGCCTGTTTGTGTGGAGACAGTCTGTTTGAAACTGTGTTCCTCAGCGCCCGCTCTTTCTCCCCGTCGCTCCACACGCCTGGGAGTCCCTTTCTTTCTCTCCACAAGCACGTGTGTTGACTTCGTCGCACATGTGCATCTGCACAAGCGTTGAGCTCAGCAGAGCGTGTCTCTTGACACTTGATGTGCGTTGGCTGTGTCTGCCTGCTCCAGTGAAGAGAGAAACGGGAAATCATCTTGGTAGAGGCAACAAAGCAAAAGCGAGGCAGGATTGACATCTGCTCAACAGAGACGGATTCCCTGCGCTGACACAGTTCACAGTTACACGAGAAGCAATCTGAGCGGTCCGTCGACCGGAGACGTGTTTCCCAAGAGGTCGTTTAGCGAGTGAACAGCAGTGTGCGCGACTTTCAGGAGTGTGCCTGGAAAGTGCCAGAATCACCAGGAGCATCTGTGCAAAAGCTGCTGCCTCTGTGACCGCATTGAGGCACGTTCGCGTGTCTGCGAGTATATAGACGGCTCTTTCGCGTTCACTCCGAGGGAAACGGTCCGCTATTGCTTCTGTGCGCACAGACGCGATTCCCTTGTCTCTTGCGAACACAGGGAACTCTGTGCATCCAAATCTACAGGCTAAGGACGCGTCTGCATATGTTTTGGTGAACAATCGAGTGTGCGTGTTCTGACAGCTGCCTCTATGCAGACGTCTCCACAGAGCCACTTCTGAATGCCCCGCAGCCCAGGACTGAATGGATACACTAACAAGTGCACCGGTGTGAGCAACCACATATGCAGAAGGACGTCTTTCATCTCACAGAAGCGCGAACGTCTTGGCGTTCAAGCACATGGCAGAAACAAGGTGTGAACAGATGAGCTGCTGCTATTTTCTCCGTTCGGCATGCTTCGTTGTAGCTCTCTTGCCGGTCGCCAGCTTAGCGGCTTGCTTTGCGCGACTAGCTCTGGGGAGAGAAGGAGATAGCGCCGGAAACCTCGCCTTTTGCCTTCTTCGGCGCTGGAACCTGGTTGCTGCGCCTTCTCTTTGTCCATGTGCACACACACGATTCCTCAGCGAAAACCATGCAGAAACCTTTCCACGAGCACCCAGGGATGTGCACCCAGCACCACGTGCACGCACACGCAGCTAGAGAAAAGCACCTACCTTTTCACACACTGATGCCTAAGCAAACGCGTGGCCACACACACGCACACATCCGCAAGCGCGCCTACTCCCATCTATTGAGGGAAAGACGGACGAGCTCTTTGGTTGCTCTTCACAGGCTTGTCCCTGATCTATAGCTGAGGGCAAACACTTGTGTGCTTGTGGGAGAGCCTGTGTCTTTCCTGGAAGCGTTTGGGAGTTTTGCTCAGACGCGTGTTTCCTCAAGTTCAAGAATCAAGATCTAGGATACCTGCAGACAGGTGCCTGTTTGTGTGGAGACAGTCTGTTTGAAACTGTGTTCCTCAGCGCCCGCTCTTTCTCCCCGTCGCTCCACACGCCTGGGAGTCCCTTTCTTTCTCTCCACAAGCACGTGTGTTGACTTCGTCGCACATGTGCATCTGCACAAGCGTTGAGCTCAGCAGAGCGTGTCTCTTGACACTTGATGTGCGTTGGCTGTGTCTGCCTGCTCCAGTGAAGAGAGAAACGGGAAATCATCTTGGTAGAGGCAACAAAGCAAAAGCGAGGCAGGATTGACATCTGCTCAACAGAGACGGATTCCCTGCGCTGACACAGTTCACAGTTACACGAGAAGCAATCTGAGCGGTCCGTCGACCGGAGACGTGTTTCCCAAGAGGTCGTTTAGCGAGTGAACAGCAGTGTGCGCGACTTTCAGGAGTGTGCCTGGAAAGTGCCAGAATCACCAGGAGCATCTGTGCAAAAGCTGCTGCCTCTGTGACCGCATTGAGGCACGTTCGCGTGTCTGCGAGTATATAGACGGCTCTTTCGCGTTCACTCCGAGGGAAACGGTCCGCTATTGCTTCTGTGCGCACAGACGCGATTCCCTTGTCTCTTGCGAACACAGGGAACTCTGTGCATCCAAATCTACAGGCTAAGGACGCGTCTGCGTATGTTTTGGTGAACAATCGAGTGTGCGTGTTCTGACAGCTGCCTCTATGCAGACGTCTCCACAGAGCCACTTCTGAATGCCCCGCAGCCCAGGACTGAATGGATACACTAACAAGTGCACCGGTGTGAGCAACCACATATGCAGAAGGACGTCTTTCATCTCACAGAAGCGCGAACGTCTTGGCGTTCAAGCACATGGCAGAAACAAGGTGTGAACAGATGAGCTGCTGCTATTTTCTCCGTTCGGCATGCTTCGTTGTAGCTCTCTTGCCGGTCGCCGGCTTAGCGGCTTGCTTTGCGCGACTAGCTCTGGGGAGAGAAGGAGATAGCGCCGGAAACCTCGCCTTTTGCCTTCTTCGGCGCTGGAACCTGGTTGCTGCGCCTTCTCTTTGTCCATGTGCACACACACGATTCCTCAGCGAAAACCATGCAGAAACCTTTCCACGAGCACCCAGGGATGTGCACCCAGCACCACGTGCACGCACACGCAGCTAGAGAAAAGCACCTACCTTTTCACACACTGAAGCCTAAGCAAACGCGTGGCCACACACACGCACACATCCGCAAGCGCGCCTACTCCCATCTATTGAGGGAAAGACGGACGAGCAACGTCCTGACAGGCTTGAGGGGAAAAACGTCCGTTGACGGTTGGCGTACTGCACGCCCGCCTACGGGGCTGCAGGGGAATCCACATTTGGAAGGTACCTGAAGATGTGTGCCTGTTCTTGGAGCTCCGCTAGTAGGGTAGCAAAGACACTCGTAGGCAGTACTGAATGCTGCTCCGTGCTACTTCTCCTCCGCTGGCAAATGCTTCAGTGTCGCCCGAGGAAAGACGTTTAACAATCGATCTCCAAGAGGAACGAAACACATGATGCCATAAGGCGAAAGAATAGCAGGGCATCTCTTCACAGGCTTGTCCCTGATCTATAGCTGAGGGCAAACACTTGTGTGCTTGTGGGAGAGCCTGTGTCTTTCCTGGAAGCGTTTGGGAGTTTTGCTCAGACGCGTGTTTCCTCAAGTTCAAGAATCAAGATCTAGGATACCTGCAGACAGGTGCCTGTTTGTGTGGAGACAGTCTGTTTGAAACTGTGTTCCTCAGCGCCCGCTCTTTCTCCCCGTCGCTCCACACGCCTGGGAGTCCCTTTCTTTCTCTCCACAAGCACGTGTGTTGACTTCGTCGCACATGTGCATCTGCACAAGCGTTGAGCTCAGCAGAGCGTGTCTCTTGACACTTGATGTGCGTTGGCTGTGTCTGCCTGCTCCAGTGAAGAGAGAAACGGGAAATCATCTTGGTAGAGGCAACAAAGCAAAAGCGAGGCAGGATTGACATCTGCTCAACAGAGACGGATTCCCTGCGCTGACACAGTTCACAGTTACACGAGAAGCAATCTGAGCGGTCCGTCGACCGGAGACGTGTTTCCCAAGAGGTCGTTTAGCGAGTGAACAGCAGTGTGCGCGACTTTCAGGAGTGTGCCTGGAAAGTGCCAGAATCACCAGGAGCATCTGTGCAAAAGCTGCTGCCTCTGTGACCGCATTGAGGCACGTTCGCGTGTCTGCGAGTATATAGACGGCTCTTTCGCGTTCACTCCGAGGGAAACGGTCCGCTATTGCTTCTGTGCGCACAGACGCGATTCCCTTGTCTCTTGCGAACACAGGGAACTCTGTGCATCCAAATCTACAGGCTAAGGACGCGTCTGCATATGTTTTGGTGAACAATCGAGTGTGCGTGTTCTGACAGCTGCCTCTATGCAGACGTCTCCACAGAGCCACTTCTGAATGCCCCGCAGCCCAGGACTGAATGGATACACTAACAAGTGCACCGGTGTGAGCAACCACATATGCAGAAGGACGTCTTTCATCTCACAGAAGCGCGAACGTCTTGGCGTTCAAGCACATGGCAGAAACAAGGTGTGAACAGATGAGCTGCTGCTATTTTCTCCGTTCGGCATGCTTCGTTGTAGCTCTCTTGCCGGTCGCCGGCTTAGCGGCTTGCTTTGCGCGACTAGCTCTGGGGAGAGAAGGAGATAGCGCCGGAAACCTCGCCTTTTGCCTTCTTCGGCGCTGGAACCTGGTTGCTGCGCCTTCTCTTTGTCCATGTGCACACACACGATTCCTCAGCGAAAACCATGCAGAAACCTTTCCACGAGCACCCAGGGATGTGCACCCAGCACCACGTGCACGCACACGCAGCTAGAGAAAAGCACCTACCTTTTCACACACTGATGCCTAAGCAAACGCGTGGCCACACACACGCACACATCCGCAAGCGCGCCTACTCCCATCTATTGAGGGAAAGACGGACGAGCTCTTTGGTTGCTCTTCACAGGCTTGTCCCTGATCTATAGCTGAGGGCAAACACTTGTGTGCTTGTGGGAGAGCCTGTGTCTTTCCTGGAAGCGTTTGGGAGTTTTGCTCAGACGCGTGTTTCCTCAAGTTCAAGAATCAAGATCTAGGATACCTGCAGACAGGTGCCTGTTTGTGTGGAGACAGTCTGTTTGAAACTGTGTTCCTCAGCGCCCGCTCTTTCTCCCCGTCGCTCCACACGCCTGGGAGTCCCTTTCTTTCTCTCCACAAGCACGTGTGTTGACTTCGTCGCACATGTGCATCTGCACAAGCGTTGAGCTCAGCAGAGCGTGTCTCTTGACACTTGATGTGCGTTGGCTGTGTCTGCCTGCTCCAGTGAAGAGAGAAACGGGAAATCATCTTGGTAGAGGCAACAAAGCAAAAGCGAGGCAGGATTGACATCTGCTCAACAGAGACGGATTCCCTGCGCTGACACAGTTCACAGTTACACGAGAAGCAATCTGAGCGGTCCGTCGACCGGAGACGTGTTTCCCAAGAGGTCGTTTAGCGAGTGAACAGCAGTGTGCGCGACTTTCAGGAGTGTGCCTGGAAAGTGCCAGAATCACCAGGAGCATCTGTGCAAAAGCTGCTGCCTCTGTGACCGCATTGAGGCACGTTCGCGTGTCTGCGAGTATATAGACGGCTCTTTCGCGTTCACTCCGAGGGAAACGGTCCGCTATTGCTTCTGTGCGCACAGACGCGATTCCCTTGTCTCTTGCGAACACAGGGAACTCTGTGCATCCAAATCTACAGGCTAAGGACGCGTCTGCATATGTTTTGGTGAACAATCGAGTGTGCGTGTTCTGACAGCTGCCTCTATGCAGACGTCTCCACAGAGCCACTTCTGAATGCCCCGCAGCCCAGGACTGAATGGATACACTAACAAGTGCACCGGTGTGAGCAACCACATATGCAGAAGGACGTCTTTCATCTCACAGAAGCGCGAACGTCTTGGCGTTCAAGCACATGGCAGAAACAAGGTGTGAACAGATGAGCTGCTGCTATTTTCTCCGTTCGGCATGCTTCGTTGTAGCTCTCTTGCCGGTCGCCGGCTTAGCGGCTTGCTTTGCGCGACTAGCTCTGGGGAGAGAAGGAGATAGCGCCGGAAACCTCGCCTTTTGCCTTCTTCGGCGCTGGAACCTGGTTGCTGCGCCTTCTCTTTGTCCATGTGCACACACACGATTCCTCAGCGAAAACCATGCAGAAACCTTTCCACGAGCACCCAGGGATGTGCACCCAGCACCACGTGCACGCACACGCAGCTAGAGAAAAGCACCTACCTTTTCACACACTGATGCCTAAGCAAACGCGTGGCCACACACACGCACACATCCGCAAGCGCGCCTACTCCCATCTATTGAGGGAAAGACGGACGAGCTCTTTGGTTGCTCTTCACAGGCTTGTCCCTGATCTATAGCTGAGGGCAAACACTTGTGTGCTTGTGGGAGAGCCTGTGTCTTTCCTGGAAGCGTTTGGGAGTTTTGCTCAGACGCGTGTTTCCTCAAGTTCAAGAATCAAGATCTAGGATACCTGCAGACAGGTGCCTGTTTGTGTGGAGACAGTCTGTTTGAAACTGTGTTCCTCAGCGCCCGCTCTTTCTCCCCGTCGCTCCACACGCCTGGGAGTCCCTTTCTTTCTCTCCACAAGCACGTGTGTTGACTTCGTCGCACATGTGCATCTGCACAAGCGTTGAGCTCAGCAGAGCGTGTCTCTTGACACTTGATGTGCGTTGGCTGTGTCTGCCTGCTCCAGTGAAGAGAGAAACGGGAAATCATCTTGGTAGAGGCAACAAAGCAAAAGCGAGGCAGGATTGACATCTGCTCAACAGAGACGGATTCCCTGCGCTGACACAGTTCACAGTTACACGAGAAGCAATCTGAGCGGTCCGTCGACCGGAGACGTGTTTCCCAAGAGGTCGTTTAGCGAGTGAACAGCAGTGTGCGCGACTTTCAGGAGTGTGCCTGGAAAGTGCCAGAATCACCAGGAGCATCTGTGCAAAAGCTGCTGCCTCTGTGACCGCATTGAGGCACGTTCGCGTGTCTGCGAGTATATAGACGGCTCTTTCGCGTTCACTCCGAGGGAAACGGTCCGCTATTGCTTCTGTGCGCACAGACGCGATTCCCTTGTCTCTTGCGAACACAGGGAACTCTGTGCATCCAAATCTACAGGCTAAGGACGCGTCTGCATATGTTTTGGTGAACAATCGAGTGTGCGTGTTCTGACAGCTGCCTCTATGCAGACGTCTCCACAGAGCCACTTCTGAATGCCCCGCAGCCCAGGACTGAATGGATACACTAACAAGTGCACCGGTGTGAGCAACCACATATGCAGAAGGACGTCTTTCATCTCACAGAAGCGCGAACGTCTTGGCGTTCAAGCACATGGCAGAAACAAGGTGTGAACAGATGAGCTGCTGCTATTTTCTCCGTTCGGCATGCTTCGTTGTAGCTCTCTTGCCGGTCGCCGGCTTAGCGGCTTGCTTTGCGCGACTAGCTCTGGGGAGAGAAGGAGATAGCGCCGGAAACCTCGCCTTTTGCCTTCTTCGGTGCTGGAACCTGGTTGCTGCGCCTTCTCTTTGTCCATGTGCACACACACGATTCCTCAGCGAAAACCATGCAGAAACCTTTCCACGAGCACCCAGGGATGTGCACCCAGCACCACGTGCACGCACACGCAGCTAGAGAAAAGCACCTACCTTTTCACACACTGAAGCCTAAGCAAACGCGTGGCCACACACACGCACACATCCGCAAGCGCGCCTACTCCCATCTATTGAGGGAAAGACGGACGAGCAACGTCCTGACAGGCTTGAGGGGAAAAACGTCCGTTGACGGTTGGCGTACTGCACGCCCGCCTACGGGGCTGCAGGGGAATCCACATTTGGAAGGTACCTGAAGATGTGTGCCTGTTCTTGGAGCTCCGCTAGTAGGGTAGCAAAGACACTCGTAGGCAGTACTGAATGCTGCTCCGTGCTACTTCTCCTCCGCTGGCAAATGCTTCAGTGTCGCCCGAGGAAAGACGTTTAACAATCGATCTCCAAGAGGAACGAAACACATGATGCCATAAGGCGAAAGAATAGCAGGGCATCTCTTCACAGGCTTGTCCCTGATCTATAGCTGAGGGCAAACACTTGTGTGCTTGTGGGAGAGCCTGTGTCTTTCCTGGAAGCGTTTGGGAGTTTTGCTCAGACGCGTGTTTCCTCAAGTTCAAGAATCAAGATCTAGGATACCTGCAGACAGGTGCCTGTTTGTGTGGAGACAGTCTGTTTGAAACTGTGTTCCTCAGCGCCCGCTCTTTCTCCCCGTCGCTCCACACGCCTGGGAGTCCCTTTCTTTCTCTCCACAAGCACGTGTGTTGACTTCGTCGCACATGTGCATCTGCACAAGCGTTGAGCTCAGCAGAGCGTGTCTCTTGACACTTGATGTGCGTTGGCTGTGTCTGCCTGCTCCAGTGAAGAGAGAAACGGGAAATCATCTTGGTAGAGGCAACAAAGCAAAAGCGAGGCAGGATTGACATCTGCTCAACAGAGACGGATTCCCTGCGCTGACACAGTTCACAGTTACACGAGAAGCAATCTGAGCGGTCCGTCGACCGGAGACGTGTTTCCCAAGAGGTCGTTTAGCGAGTGAACAGCAGTGTGCGCGACTTTCAGGAGTGTGCCTGGAAAGTGCCAGAATCACCAGGAGCATCTGTGCAAAAGCTGCTGCCTCTGTGACCGCATTGAGGCACGTTCGCGTGTCTGCGAGTATATAGACGGCTCTTTCGCGTTCACTCCGAGGGAAACGGTCCGCTATTGCTTCTGTGCGCACAGACGCGATTCCCTTGTCTCTTGCGAACACAGGGAACTCTGTGCATCCAAATCTACAGGCTAAGGACGCGTCTGCATATGTTTTGGTGAACAATCGAGTGTGCGTGTTCTGACAGCTGCCTCTATGCAGACGTCTCCACAGAGCCACTTCTGAATGCCCCGCAGCCCAGGACTGAATGGATACACTAACAAGTGCACCGGTGTGAGCAACCACATATGCAGAAGGACGTCTTTCATCTCACAGAAGCGCGAACGTCTTGGCGTTCAAGCACATGGCAGAAACAAGGTGTGAACAGATGAGCTGCTGCTATTTTCTCCGTTCGGCATGCTTCGTTGTAGCTCTCTTGCCGGTCGCCGGCTTAGCGGCTTGCTTTGCGCGACTAGCTCTGGGGAGAGAAGGAGATAGCGCCGGAAACCTCGCCTTTTGCCTTCTTCGGCGCTGGAACCTGGTTGCTGCGCCTTCTCTTTGTCCATGTGCACACACACGATTCCTCAGCGAAAACCATGCAGAAACCTTTCCACGAGCACCCAGGGATGTGCACCCAGCACCACGTGCACGCACACGCAGCTAGAGAAAAGCACCTACCTTTTCACACACTGATGCCTAAGCAAACGCGTGGCCACACACACGCACACATCCGCAAGCGCGCCTACTCCCATCTATTGAGGGAAAGACGGACGAGCTCTTTGGTTGCTCTTCACAGGCTTGTCCCTGATCTATAGCTGAGGGCAAACACTTGTGTGCTTGTGGGAGAGCCTGTGTCTTTCCTGGAAGCGTTTGGGAGTTTTGCTCAGACGCGTGTTTCCTCAAGTTCAAGAATCAAGATCTAGGATACCTGCAGACAGGTGCCTGTTTGTGTGGAGACAGTCTGTTTGAAACTGTGTTCCTCAGCGCCCGCTCTTTCTCCCCGTCGCTCCACACGCCTGGGAGTCCCTTTCTTTCTCTCCACAAGCACGTGTGTTGACTTCGTCGCACATGTGCATCTGCACAAGCGTTGAGCTCAGCAGAGCGTGTCTCTTGACACTTGATGTGCGTTGGCTGTGTCTGCCTGCTCCAGTGAAGAGAGAAACGGGAAATCATCTTGGTAGAGGCAACAAAGCAAAAGCGAGGCAGGATTGACATCTGCTCAACAGAGACGGATTCCCTGCGCTGACACAGTTCACAGTTACACGAGAAGCAATCTGAGCGGTCCGTCGACCGGAGACGTGTTTCCCAAGAGGTCGTTTAGCGAGTGAACAGCAGTGTGCGCGACTTTCAGGAGTGTGCCTGGAAAGTGCCAGAATCACCAGGAGCATCTGTGCAAAAGCTGCTGCCTCTGTGACCGCATTGAGGCACGTTCGCGTGTCTGCGAGTATATAGACGGCTCTTTCGCGTTCACTCCGAGGGAAACGGTCCGCTATTGCTTCTGTGCGCACAGACGCGATTCCCTTGTCTCTTGCGAACACAGGGAACTCTGTGCATCCAAATCTACAGGCTAAGGACGCGTCTGCGTATGTTTTGGTGAACAATCGAGTGTGCGTGTTCTGACAGCTGCCTCTATGCAGACGTCTCCACAGAGCCACTTCTGAATGCCCCGCAGCCCAGGACTGAATGGATACACTAACAAGTGCACCGGTGTGAGCAACCACATATGCAGAAGGACGTCTTTCATCTCACAGAAGCGCGAACGTCTTGGCGTTCAAGCACATGGCAGAAACAAGGTGTGAACAGATGAGCTGCTGCTATTTTCTCCGTTCGGCATGCTTCGTTGTAGCTCTCTTGCCGGTCGCCGGCTTAGCGGCTTGCTTTGCGCGACTAGCTCTGGGGAGAGAAGGAGATAGCGCCGGAAACCTCGCCTTTTGCCTTCTTCGGCGCTGGAACCTGGTTGCTGCGCCTTCTCTTTGTCCATGTGCACACACACGATTCCTCAGCGAAAACCATGCAGAAACCTTTCCACGAGCACCCAGGGATGTGCACCCAGCACCACGTGCACGCACACGCAGCTAGAGAAAAGCACCTACCTTTTCACACACTGAAGCCTAAGCAAACGCGTGGCCACACACACGCACACATCCGCAAGCGCGCCTACTCCCATCTATTGAGGGAAAGACGGACGAGCAACGTCCTGACAGGCTTGAGGGGAAAAACGTCCGTTGACGGTTGGCGTACTGCACGCCCGCCTACGGGGCTGCAGGGGAATCCACATTTGGAAGGTACCTGAAGATGTGTGCCTGTTCTTGGAGCTCCGCTAGTAGGGTAGCAAAGACACTCGTAGGCAGTACTGAATGCTGCTCCGTGCTACTTCTCCTCCGCTGGCAAATGCTTCAGTGTCGCCCGAGGAAAGACGTTTAACAATCGATCTCCAAGAGGAACGAAACACATGATGCCATAAGGCGAAAGAATAGCAGGGCATCTCTTCACAGGCTTGTCCCTGATCTATAGCTGAGGGCAAACACTTGTGTGCTTGTGGGAGAGCCTGTGTCTTTCCTGGAAGCGTTTGGGAGTTTTGCTCAGACGCGTGTTTCCTCAAGTTCAAGAATCAAGATCTAGGATACCTGCAGACAGGTGCCTGTTTGTGTGGAGACAGTCTGTTTGAAACTGTGTTCCTCAGCGCCCGCTCTTTCTCCCCGTCGCTCCACACGCCTGGGAGTCCCTTTCTTTCTCTCCACAAGCACGTGTGTTGACTTCGTCGCACATGTGCATCTGCACAAGCGTTGAGCTCAGCAGAGCGTGTCTCTTGACACTTGATGTGCGTTGGCTGTGTCTGCCTGCTCCAGTGAAGAGAGAAACGGGAAATCATCTTGGTAGAGGCAACAAAGCAAAAGCGAGGCAGGATTGACATCTGCTCAACAGAGACGGATTCCCTGCGCTGACACAGTTCACAGTTACA
The DNA here is from genome assembly GCF_037038585.1 of Patagioenas fasciata. Classification (NCBI taxonomy): domain Eukaryota; kingdom Metazoa; phylum Chordata; class Aves; order Columbiformes; family Columbidae; genus Patagioenas; species Patagioenas fasciata. The sequence continues at coordinate 323,863 of NW_027288786.1, read as the reverse complement.
CGAGAAGCAATCTGAGCGGTCCGTCGACCGGAGACGTGTTTCCCAAGAGGTCGTTTAGCGAGTGAACAGCAGTGTGCGCGACTTTCAGGAGTGTGCCTGGAAAGTGCCAGAATCACCAGGAGCATCTGTGCAAAAGCTGCTGCCTCTGTGACCGCATTGAGGCACGTTCGCGTGTCTGCGAGTATATAGACGGCTCTTTCGCGTTCACTCCGAGGGAAACGGTCCGCTATTGCTTCTGTGCGCACAGACGCGATTCCCTTGTCTCTTGCGAACACAGGGAACTCTGTGCATCCAAATCTACAGGCTAAGGACGCGTCTGCATATGTTTTGGTGAACAATCGAGTGTGCGTGTTCTGACAGCTGCCTCTATGCAGACGTCTCCACAGAGCCACTTCTGAATGCCCCGCAGCCCAGGACTGAATGGATACACTAACAAGTGCACCGGTGTGAGCAACCACATATGCAGAAGGACGTCTTTCATCTCACAGAAGCGCGAACGTCTTGGCGTTCAAGCACATGGCAGAAACAAGGTGTGAACAGATGAGCTGCTGCTATTTTCTCCGTTCGGCATGCTTCGTTGTAGCTCTCTTGCCGGTCGCCGGCTTAGCGGCTTGCTTTGCGCGACTAGCTCTGGGGAGAGAAGGAGATAGCGCCGGAAACCTCGCCTTTTGCCTTCTTCGGCGCTGGAACCTGGTTGCTGCGCCTTCTCTTTGTCCATGTGCACACACACGATTCCTCAGCGAAAACCATGCAGAAACCTTTCCACGAGCACCCAGGGATGTGCACCCAGCACCACGTGCACGCACACGCAGCTAGAGAAAAGCACCTACCTTTTCACACACTGAAGCCTAAGCAAACGCGTGGCCACACACACGCACACATCCGCAAGCGCGCCTACTCCCATCTATTGAGGGAAAGACGGACGAGCTCTTTGGTTGCTCTTCACAGGCTTGTCCCTGATCTATAGCTGAGGGCAAACACTTGTGTGCTTGTGGGAGAGCCTGTGTCTTTCCTGGAAGCGTTTGGGAGTTTTGCTCAGACGCGTGTTTCCTCAAGTTCAAGAATCAAGATCTAGGATACCTGCAGACAGGTGCCTGTTTGTGTGGAGACAGTCTGTTTGAAACTGTGTTCCTCAGCGCCCGCTCTTTCTCCCCGTCGCTCCACACGCCTGGGAGTCCCTTTCTTTCTCTTCACAAGCACGTGTGTTGACTTCGTCGCACATGTGCATCTGCACAAGCGTTGAGCTCAGCAGAGCGTGTCTCTTGACACTTGATGTGCGTTGGCTGTGTCTGCCTGCTCCAGTGAAGAGAGAAACGGGAAATCATCTTGGTAGAGGCAACAAAGCAAAAGCGAGGCAGGATTGACATCTGCTCAACAGAGACGGATTCCCTGCGCTGACACAGTTCACAGTTACACGAGAAGCAATCTGAGCGGTCCGTCGACCGGAGACGTGTTTCCCAAGAGGTCGTTTAGCGAGTGAACAGCAGTGTGCGCGACTTTCAGGAGTGTGCCTGGAAAGTGCCAGAATCACCAGGAGCATCTGTGCAAAAGCTGCTGCCTCTGTGACCGCATTGAGGCACGTTCGCGTGTCTGCGAGTATATAGACGGCTCTTTCGCGTTCACTCCGAGGGAAACGGTCCGCTATTGCTTCTGTGCGCACAGACGCGATTCCCTTGTCTCTTGCGAACACAGGGAACTCTGTGCATCCAAATCTACAGGCTAAGGACGCGTCTGCATATGTTTTGGTGAACAATCGAGTGTGCGTGTTCTGACAGCTGCCTCTATGCAGACGTCTCCACAGAGCCACTTCTGAATGCCCCGCAGCCCAGGACTGAATGGATACACTAACAAGTGCACCGGTGTGAGCAACCACATATGCAGAAGGACGTCTTTCATCTCACAGAAGCGCGAACGTCTTGGCGTTCAAGCACATGGCAGAAACAAGGTGTGAACAGATGAGCTGCTGCTATTTTCTCCGTTCGGCATGCTTCGTTGTAGCTCTCTTGCCGGTCGCCGGCTTAGCGGCTTGCTTTGCGCGACTAGCTCTGGGGAGAGAAGGAGATAGCGCCGGAAACCTCGCCTTTTGCCTTCTTCGGCGCTGGAACCTGGTTGCTGCGCCTTCTCTTTGTCCATGTGCACACACACGATTCCTCAGCGAAAACCATGCAGAAACCTTTCCACGAGCACCCAGGGATGTGCACCCAGCACCACGTGCACGCACACGCAGCTAGAGAAAAGCACCTACCTTTTCACACACTGATGCCTAAGCAAACGCGTGGCCACACACACGCACACATCCGCAAGCGCGCCTACTCCCATCTATTGAGGGAAAGACGGACGAGCTCTTTGGTTGCTCTTCACAGGCTTGTCCCTGATCTATAGCTGAGGGCAAACACTTGTGTGCTTGTGGGAGAGCCTGTGTCTTTCCTGGAAGCGTTTGGGAGTTTTGCTCAGACGCGTGTTTCCTCAAGTTCAAGAATCAAGATCTAGGATACCTGCAGACAGGTGCCTGTTTGTGTGGAGACAGTCTGTTTGAAATTGTGTTCCTCAGCGCCCGCTCTTTCTCCCCGTCGCTCCACACGCCTGGGAGTCCCTTTCTTTCTCTCCACAAGCACGTGTGTTGACTTCGTCGCACATGTGCATCTGCACAAGCGTTGAGCTCAGCAGAGCGTGTCTCTTGACACTTGATGTGCGTTGGCTGTGTCTGCCTGCTCCAGTGAAGAGAGAAACGGGAAATCATCTTGGTAGAGGCAACAAAGCAAAAGCGAGGCAGGATTGACATCTGCTCAACAGAGACGGATTCCCTGCGCTGACACAGTTCACAGTTACACGAGAAGCAATCTGAGCGGTCCGTCGACCGGAGACGTGTTTCCCAAGAGGTCGTTTAGCGAGTGAACAGCAGTGTGCGCGACTTTCAGGAGTGTGCCTGGAAAGTGCCAGAATCACCAGGAGCATCTGTGCAAAAGCTGCTGCCTCTGTGACCGCATTGAGGCACGTTCGCGTGTCTGCGAGTATATAGACGGCTCTTTCGCGTTCACTCCGAGGGAAACGGTCCGCTATTGCTTCTGTGCGCACAGACGCGATTCCCTTGTCTCTTGCGAACACAGGGAACTCTGTGCATCCAAATCTACAGGCTAAGGACGCGTCTGCATATGTTTTGGTGAACAATCGAGTGTGCGTGTTCTGACAGCTGCCTCTATGCAGACGTCTCCACAGAGCCACTTCTGAATGCCCCGCAGCCCAGGACTGAATGGATACACTAACAAGTGCACCGGTGTGAGCAACCACATATGCAGAAGGACGTCTTTCATCTCACAGAAGCGCGAACGTCTTGGCGTTCAAGCACATGGCAGAAACAAGGTGTGAACAGATGAGCTGCTGCTATTTTCTCCGTTCGGCATGCTTCGTTGTAGCTCTCTTGCCGGTCGCCGGCTTAGCGGCTTGCTTTGCGCGACTAGCTCTGGGGAGAGAAGGAGATAGCGCCGGAAACCTCGCCTTTTGCCTTCTTCGGCGCTGGAACCTGGTTGCTGCGCCTTCTCTTTGTCCATGTGCACACACACGATTCCTCAGCGAAAACCATGCAGAAACCTTTCCACGAGCACCCAGGGATGTGCACCCAGCACCACGTGCACGCACACGCAGCTAGAGAAAAGCACCTACCTTTTCACACACTGAAGCCTAAGCAAACGCGTGGCCACACACACGCACACATCCGCAAGCGCGCCTACTCCCATCTATTGAGGGAAAGACGGACGAGCTCTTTGGTTGCTCTTCACAGGCTTGTCCCTGATCTATAGCTGAGGGCAAACACTTGTGTGCTTGTGGGAGAGCCTGTGTCTTTCCTGGAAGCGTTTGGGAGTTTTGCTCAGACGCGTGTTTCCTCAAGTTCAAGAATCAAGATCTAGGATACCTGCAGACAGGTGCCTGTTTGTGTGGAGACAGTCTGTTTGAAACTGTGTTCCTCAGCGCCCGCTCTTTCTCCCCGTCGCTCCACACGCCTGGGAGTCCCTTTCTTTCTCTCCACAAGCACGTGTGTTGACTTCGTCGCACATGTGCATCTGCACAAGCGTTGAGCTCAGCAGAGCGTGTCTCTTGACACTTGATGTGCGTTGGCTGTGTCTGCCTGCTCCAGTGAAGAGAGAAACGGGAAATCATCTTGGTAGAGGCAACAAAGCAAAAGCGAGGCAGGATTGACATCTGCTCAACAGAGACGGATTCCCTGCGCTGACACAGTTCACAGTTACACGAGAAGCAATCTGAGCGGTCCGTCGACCGGAGACGTGTTTCCCAAGAGGTCGTTTAGCGAGTGAACAGCAGTGTGCGCGACTTTCAGGAGTGTGCCTGGAAAGTGCCAGAATCACCAGGAGCATCTGTGCAAAAGCTGCTGCCTCTGTGACCGCATTGAGGCACGTTCGCGTGTCTGCGAGTATATAGACGGCTCTTTCGCGTTCACTCCGAGGGAAACGGTCCGCTATTGCTTCTGTGCGCACAGACGCGATTCCCTTGTCTCTTGCGAACACAGGGAACTCTGTGCATCCAAATCTACAGGCTAAGGACGCGTCTGCATATGTTTTGGTGAACAATCGAGTGTGCGTGTTCTGACAGCTGCCTCTATGCAGACGTCTCCACAGAGCCACTTCTGAATGCCCCGCAGCCCAGGACTGAATGGATACACTAACAAGTGCACCGGTGTGAGCAACCACATATGCAGAAGGACGTCTTTCATCTCACAGAAGCGCGAACGTCTTGGCGTTCAAGCACATGGCAGAAACAAGGTGTGAACAGATGAGCTGCTGCTATTTTCTCCGTTCGGCATGCTTCGTTGTAGCTCTCTTGCCGGTCGCCGGCTTAGCGGCTTGCTTTGCGCGACTAGCTCTGGGGAGAGAAGGAGATAGCGCCGGAAACCTCGCCTTTTGCCTTCTTCGGCGCTGGAACCTGGTTGCTGCGCCTTCTCTTTGTCCATGTGCACACACACGATTCCTCAGCGAAAACCATGCAGAAACCTTTCCACGAGCACCCAGGGATGTGCACCCAGCACCACGTGCACGCACACGCAGCTAGAGAAAAGCACCTACCTTTTCACACACTGATGCCTAAGCAAACGCGTGGCCACACACACGCACACATCCGCAAGCGCGCCTACTCCCATCTATTGAGGGAAAGACGGACGAGCTCTTTGGTTGCTCTTCACAGGCTTGTCCCTGATCTATAGCTGAGGGCAAACACTTGTGTGCTTGTGGGAGAGCCTGTGTCTTTCCTGGAAGCGTTTGGGAGTTTTGCTCAGACGCGTGTTTCCTCAAGTTCAAGAATCAAGATCTAGGATACCTGCAGACAGGTGCCTGTTTGTGTGGAGACAGTCTGTTTGAAACTGTGTTCCTCAGCGCCCGCTCTTTCTCCCCGTCGCTCCACACGCCTGGGAGTCCCTTTCTTTCTCTCCACAAGCACGTGTGTTGACTTCGTCGCACATGTGCATCTGCACAAGCGTTGAGCTCAGCAGAGCGTGTCTCTTGACACTTGATGTGCGTTGGCTGTGTCTGCCTGCTCCAGTGAAGAGAGAAACGGGAAATCATCTTGGTAGAGGCAACAAAGCAAAAGCGAGGCAGGATTGACATCTGCTCAACAGAGACGGATTCCCTGCGCTGACACAGTTCACAGTTACACGAGAAGCAATCTGAGCGGTCCGTCGACCGGAGACGTGTTTCCCAAGAGGTCGTTTAGCGAGTGAACAGCAGTGTGCGCGACTTTCAGGAGTGTGCCTGGAAAGTGCCAGAATCACCAGGAGCATCTGTGCAAAAGCTGCTGCCTCTGTGACCGCATTGAGGCACGTTCGCGTGTCTGCGAGTATATAGACGGCTCTTTCGCGTTCACTCCGAGGGAAACGGTCCGCTATTGCTTCTGTGCGCACAGACGCGATTCCCTTGTCTCTTGCGAACACAGGGAACTCTGTGCATCCAAATCTACAGGCTAAGGACGCGTCTGCATATGTTTTGGTGAACAATCGAGTGTGCGTGTTCTGACAGCTGCCTCTATGCAGACGTCTCCACAGAGCCACTTCTGAATGCCCCGCAGCCCAGGACTGAATGGATACACTAACAAGTGCACCGGTGTGAGCAACCACATATGCAGAAGGACGTCTTTCATCTCACAGAAGCGCGAACGTCTTGGCGTTCAAGCACATGGCAGAAACAAGGTGTGAACAGATGAGCTGCTGCTATTTTCTCCGTTTGGCATGCTTCGTTGTAGCTCTCTTGCCGGTCGCCGGCTTAGCGGCTTGCTTTGCGCGACTAGCTCTGGGGAGAGAAGGAGATAGCGCCGGAAACCTCGCCTTTTGCCTTCTTCGGCGCTGGAACCTGGTTGCTGCGCCTTCTCTTTGTCCATGTGCACACACACGATTCCTCAGCGAAAACCATGCAGAAACCTTTCCACGAGCACCCAGGGATGTGCACCCAGCACCACGTGCACGCACACGCAGCTAGAGAAAAGCACCTACCTTTTCACACACTGAAGCCTAAGCAAACGCGTGGCCACACACACGCACACATCCGCAAGCGCGCCTACTCCCATCTATTGAGGGAAAGACGGACGAGCTCTTTGGTTGCTCTTCACAGGCTTGTCCCTGATCTATAGCTGAGGGCAAACACTTGTGTGCTTGTGGGAGAGCCTGTGTCTTTCCTGGAAGCGTTTGGGAGTTTTGCTCAGACGCGTGTTTCCTCAAGTTCAAGAATCAAGATCTAGGATACCTGCAGACAGGTGCCTGTTTGTGTGGAGACAGTCTGTTTGAAACTGTGTTCCTCAGCGCCCGCTCTTTCTCCCCGTCGCTCCACACGCCTGGGAGTCCCTTTCTTTCTCTCCACAAGCACGTGTGTTGACTTCGTCGCACATGTGCATCTGCACAAGCGTTGAGCTCAGCAGAGCGTGTCTCTTGACACTTGATGTGCGTTGGCTGTGTCTGCCTGCTCCAGTGAAGAGAGAAACGGGAAATCATCTTGGTAGAGGCAACAAAGCAAAAGCGAGGCAGGATTGACATCTGCTCAACAGAGACGGATTCCCTGCGCTGACACAGTTCACAGTTACACGAGAAGCAATCTGAGCGGTCCGTCGACCGGAGACGTGTTTCCCAAGAGGTCGTTTAGCGAGTGAACAGCAGTGTGCGCGACTTTCAGGAGTGTGCCTGGAAAGTGCCAGAATCACCAGGAGCATCTGTGCAAAAGCTGCTGCCTCTGTGACCGCATTGAGGCACGTTCGCGTGTCTGCGAGTATATAGACGGCTCTTTCGCGTTCACTCCGAGGGAAACGGTCCGCTATTGCTTCTGTGCGCACAGACGCGATTCCCTTGTCTCTTGCGAACACAGGGAACTCTGTGCATCCAAATCTACAGGCTAAGGACGCGTCTGCATATGTTTTGGTGAACAATCGAGTGTGCGTGTTCTGACAGCTGCCTCTATGCAGACGTCTCCACAGAGCCACTTCTGAATGCCCCGCAGCCCAGGACTGAATGGATACACTAACAAGTGCACCGGTGTGAGCAACCACATATGCAGAAGGACGTCTTTCATCTCACAGAAGCGCGAACGTCTTGGCGTTCAAGCACATGGCAGAAACAAGGTGTGAACAGATGAGCTGCTGCTATTTTCTCCGTTCGGCATGCTTCGTTGTAGCTCTCTTGCCGGTCGCCGGCTTAGCGGCTTGCTTTGCGCGACTAGCTCTGGGGAGAGAAGGAGATAGCGCCGGAAACCTCGCCTTTTGCCTTCTTCGGCGCTGGAACCTGGTTGCTGCGCCTTCTCTTTGTCCATGTGCACACACACGATTCCTCAGCGAAAACCATGCAGAAACCTTTCCACGAGCACCCAGGGATGTGCACCCAGCACCACGTGCACGCACACGCAGCTAGAGAAAAGCACCTACCTTTTCACACACTGATGCCTAAGCAAACGCGTGGCCACACACACGCACACATCCGCAAGCGCGCCTACTCCCATCTATTGAGGGAAAGACGGACGAGCTCTTTGGTTGCTCTTCACAGGCTTGTCCCTGATCTATAGCTGAGGGCAAACACTTGTGTGCTTGTGGGAGAGCCTGTGTCTTTCCTGGAAGCGTTTGGGAGTTTTGCTCAGACGCGTGTTTCCTCAAGTTCAAGAATCAAGATCTAGGATACCTGCAGACAGGTGCCTGTTTGTGTGGAGACAGTCTGTTTGAAACTGTGTTCCTCAGCGCCCGCTCTTTCTCCCCGTCGCTCCACACGCCTGGGAGTCCCTTTCTTTCTCTCCACAAGCACGTGTGTTGACTTCGTCGCACATGTGCATCTGCACAAGCGTTGAGCTCAGCAGAGCGTGTCTCTTGACACTTGATGTGCGTTGGCTGTGTCTGCCTGCTCCAGTGAAGAGAGAAACGGGAAATCATCTTGGTAGAGGCAACAAAGCAAAAGCGAGGCAGGATTGACATCTGCTCAACAGAGACGGATTCCCTGCGCTGACACAGTTCACAGTTACACGAGAAGCAATCTGAGCGGTCCGTCGACCGGAGACGTGTTTCCCAAGAGGTCGTTTAGCGAGTGAACAGCAGTGTGCGCGACTTTCAGGAGTGTGCCTGGAAAGTGCCAGAATCACCAGGAGCATCTGTGCAAAAGCTGCTGCCTCTGTGACCGCATTGAGGCACGTTCGCGTGTCTGCGAGTATATAGACGGCTCTTTCGCGTTCACTCCGAGGGAAACGGTCCGCTATTGCTTCTGTGCGCACAGACGCGATTCCCTTGTCTCTTGCGAACACAGGGAACTCTGTGCATCCAAATCTACAGGCTAAGGACGCGTCTGCATATGTTTTGGTGAACAATCGAGTGTGCGTGTTCTGACAGCTGCCTCTATGCAGACGTCTCCACAGAGCCACTTCTGAATGCCCCGCAGCCCAGGACTGAATGGATACACTAACAAGTGCACCGGTGTGAGCAACCACATATGCAGAAGGACGTCTTTCATCTCACAGAAGCGCGAACGTCTTGGCGTTCAAGCACATGGCAGAAACAAGGTGTGAACAGATGAGCTGCTGCTATTTTCTCCGTTCGGCATGCTTCGTTGTAGCTCTCTTGCCGGTCGCCGGCTTAGCGGCTTGCTTTGCGCGACTAGCTCTGGGGAGAGAAGGAGATAGCGCCGGAAACCTCGCCTTTTGCCTTCTTCGGCGCTGGAACCTGGTTGCTGCGCCTTCTCTTTGTCCATGTGCACACACACGATTCCTCAGCGAAAACCATGCAGAAACCTTTCCACGAGCACCCAGGGATGTGCACCCAGCACCACGTGCACGCACACGCAGCTAGAGAAAAGCACCTACCTTTTCACACACTGAAGCCTAAGCAAACGCGTGGCCACACACACGCACACATCCGCAAGCGCGCCTACTCCCATCTATTGAGGGAAAGACGGACGAGCAACGTCCTGACAGGCTTGAGGGGAAAAACGTCCGTTGACGGTTGGCGTACTGCACGCCCGCCTACGGGGCTGCAGGGGAATCCACATTTGGAAGGTACCTGAAGATGTGTGCCTGTTCTTGGAGCTCCGCTAGTAGGGTAGCAAAGACACTCGTAGGCAGTACTGAATGCTGCTCCGTGCTACTTCTCCTCCGCTGGCAAATGCTTCAGTGTCGCCCGAGGAAAGACGTTTAACAATCGATCTCCAAGAGGAACGAAACACATGATGCCATAAGGCGAAAGAATAGCAGGGCATCTCTTCACAGGCTTGTCCCTGATCTATAGCTGAGGGCAAACACTTGTGTGCTTGTGGGAGAGCCTGTGTCTTTCCTGGAAGCGTTTGGGAGTTTTGCTCAGACGCGTGTTTCCTCAAGTTCAAGAATCAAGATCTAGGATACCTGCAGACAGGTGCCTGTTTGTGTGGAGACAGTCTGTTTGAAACTGTGTTCCTCAGCGCCCGCTCTTTCTCCCCGTTGCTCCACACGCCTGGGAGTCCCTTTCTTTCTCTCCACAAGCACGTGTGTTGACTTCGTCGCACATGTGCATCTGCACAAGCGTTGAGCTCAGCAGAGCGTGTCTCTTGACACTTGATGTGCGTTGGCTGTGTCTGCCTGCTCCAGTGAAGAGAGAAACGGGAAATCATCTTGGTAGAGGCAACAAAGCAAAAGCGAGGCAGGATTGACATCTGCTCAACAGAGACGGATTCCCTGCGCTGACACAGTTCACAGTTACACGAGAAGCAATCTGAGCGGTCCGTCGACCGGAGACGTGTTTCCCAAGAGGTCGTTTAGCGAGTGAACAGCAGTGTGCGCGACTTTCAGGAGTGTGCCTGGAAAGTGCCAGAATCACCAGGAGCATCTGTGCAAAAGCTGCTGCCTCTGTGACCGCATTGAGGCACGTTCGCGTGTCTGCGAGTATATAGACGGCTCTTTCGCGTTCACTCCGAGGGAAACGGTCCGCTATTGCTTCTGTGCGCACAGACGCGATTCCCTTGTCTCTTGCGAACACAGGGAACTCTGTGCATCCAAATCTACAGGCTAAGGACGCGTCTGCATATGTTTTGGTGAACAATCGAGTGTGCGTGTTCTGACAGCTGCCTCTATGCAGACGTCTCCACAGAGCCACTTCTGAATGCCCCGCAGCCCAGGACTGAATGGATACACTAACAAGTGCACCGGTGTGAGCAACCACATATGCAGAAGGACGTCTTTCATCTCACAGAAGCGCGAACGTCTTGGCGTTCAAGCACATGGCAGAAACAAGGTGTGAACAGATGAGCTGCTGCTATTTTCTCCGTTCGGCATGCTTCGTTGTAGCTCTCTTGCCGGTCGCCGGCTTAGCGGCTTGCTTTGCGCGACTAGCTCTGGGGAGAGAAGGAGATAGCGCCGGAAACCTCGCCTTTTGCCTTCTTCGGCGCTGGAACCTGGTTGCTGCGCCTTCTCTTTGTCCATGTGCACACACACGATTCCTCAGCGAAAACCATGCAGAAACCTTTCCACGAGCACCCAGGGATGTGCACCCAGCACCACGTGCACGCACACGCAGCTAGAGAAAAGCACCTACCTTTTCACACACTGATGCCTAAGCAAACGCGTGGCCACACACACGCACACATCCGCAAGCGCGCCTACTCCCATCTATTGAGGGAAAGACGGACGAGCTCTTTGGTTGCTCTTCACAGGCTTGTCCCTGATCTATAGCTGAGGGCAAACACTTGTGTGCTTGTGGGAGAGCCTGTGTCTTTCCTGGAAGCGTTTGGGAGTTTTGCTCAGACGCGTGTTTCCTCAAGTTCAAGAATCAAGATCTAGGATACCTGCAGACAGGTGCCTGTTTGTGTGGAGACAGTCTGTTTGAAACTGTGTTCCTCAGCGCCCGCTCTTTCTCCCCGTCGCTCCACACGCCTGGGAGTCCCTTTCTTTCTCTCCACAAGCACGTGTGTTGACTTCGTCGCACATGTGCATCTGCACAAGCGTTGAGCTCAGCAGAGCGTGTCTCTTGACACTTGATGTGCGTTGGCTGTGTCTGCCTGCTCCAGTGAAGAGAGAAACGGGAAATCATCTTGGTAGAGGCAACAAAGCAAAAGCGAGGCAGGATTGACATCTGCTCAACAGAGACGGATTCCCTGCGCTGACACAGTTCACAGTTACACGAGAAGCAATCTGAGCGGTCCGTCGACCGGAGACGTGTTTCCCAAGAGGTCGTTTAGCGAGTGAACAGCAGTGTGCGCGACTTTCAGGAGTGTGCCTGGAAAGTGCCAGAATCACCAGGAGCATCTGTGCAAAAGCTGCTGCCTCTGTGACCGCATTGAGGCACGTTCGCGTGTCTGCGAGTATATAGACGGCTCTTTCGCGTTCACTCCGAGGGAAACGGTCCGCTATTGCTTCTGTGCGCACAGACGCGATTCCCTTGTCTCTTGCGAACACAGGGAACTCTGTGCATCCAAATCTACAGGCTAAGGACGCGTCTGCGTATGTTTTGGTGAACAATCGAGTGTGCGTGTTCTGACAGCTGCCTCTATGCAGACGTCTCCACAGAGCCACTTCTGAATGCCCCGCAGCCCAGGACTGAATGGATACACTAACAAGTGCACCGGTGTGAGCAACCACATATGCAGAAGGACGTCTTTCATCTCACAGAAGCGCGAACGTCTTGGCGTTCAAGCACATGGCAGAAACAAGGTGTGAACAGATGAGCTGCTGCTATTTTCTCCGTTCGGCATGCTTCGTTGTAGCTCTCTTGCCGGTCGCCGGCTTAGCGGCTTGCTTTGCGCGACTAGCTCTGGGGAGAGAAGGAGATAGCGCCGGAAACCTCGCCTTTTGCCTTCTTCGGCGCTGGAACCTGGTTGCTGCGCCTTCTCTTTGTCCATGTGCACACACACGATTCCTCAGCGAAAACCATGCAGAAACCTTTCCACGAGCACCCAGGGATGTGCACCCAGCACCACGTGCACGCACACGCAGCTAGAGAAAAGCACCTACCTTTTCACACACTGATGCCTAAGCAAACGCGTGGCCACACACACGCACACATCCGCAAGCGCGCCTACTCCCATCTATTGAGGGAAAGACGGACGAGCTCTTTGGTTGCTCTTCACAGGCTTGTCCCTGATCTATAGCTGAGGGCAAACACTTGTGTGCTTGTGGGAGAGCCTGTGTCTTTCCTGGAAGCGTTTGGGAGTTTTGCTCAGACGCGTGTTTCCTCAAGTTCAAGAATCAAGATCTAGGATACCTGCAGACAGGTGCCTGTTTGTGTGGAGACAGTCTGTTTGAAACTGTGTTCCTCAGCGCCCGCTCTTTCTCCCCGTCGCTCCACACGCCTGGGAGTCCCTTTCTTTCTCTCCACAAGCACGTGTGTTGACTTCGTCGCACATGTGCATCTGCACAAGCGTTGAGCTCAGCAGAGCGTGTCTCTTGACACTTGATGTGCGTTGGCTGTGTCTGCCTGCTCCAGTGAAGAGAGAAACGGGAAATCATCTTGGTAGAGGCAACAAAGCAAAAGCGAGGCAGGATTGACATCTGCTCAACAGAGACGGATTCCCTGCGCTGACACAGTTCACAGTTACACGAGAAGCAATCTGAGCGGTCCGTCGACCGGAGACGTGTTTCCCAAGAGGTCGTTTAGCGAGTGAACAGCAGTGTGCGCGACTTTCAGGAGTGTGCCTGGAAAGTGCCAGAATCACCAGGAGCATCTGTGCAAAAGCTGCTGCCTCTGTGACCGCATTGAGGCACGTTCGCGTGTCTGCGAGTATATAGACGGCTCTTTCGCGTTCACTCCGAGGGAAACGGTCCGCTATTGCTTCTGTGCGCACAGACGCGATTCCCTTGTCTCTTGCGAACACAGGGAACTCTGTGCATCCAAATCTACAGGCTAAGGACGCGTCTGCATATGTTTTGGTGAACAATCGAGTGTGCGTGTTCTGACAGCTGCCTCTATGCAGACGTCTCCACAGAGCCACTTCTGAATGCCCCGCAGCCCAGGACTGAATGGATACACTAACAAGTGCACCGGTGTGAGCAACCACATATGCAGAAGGACGTCTTTCATCTCACAGAAGCGCGAACGTCTTGGCGTTCAAGCACATGGCAGAAACAAGGTGTGAACAGATGAGCTGCTGCTATTTTCTCCGTTCGGCATGCTTCGTTGTAGCTCTCTTGCCGGTCGCCGGCTTAGCGGCTTGCTTTGCGCGACTAGCTCTGGGGAGAGAAGGAGATAGCGCCGGAAACCTCGCCTTTTGCCTTCTTCGGCGCTGGAACCTGGTTGCTGCGCCTTCTCTTTGTCCATGTGCACACACACGATTCCTCAGCGAAAACCATGCAGAAACCTTTCCACGAGCACCCAGGGATGTGCACCCAGCACCACGTGCACGCACACGCAGCTAGAGAAAAGCACCTACCTTTTCACACACTGATGCCTAAGCAAACGCGTGGCCACACACACGCACACATCCGCAAGCGCGCCTACTCCCATCTATTGAGGGAAAGACGGACGAGCTCTTTGGTTGCTCTTCACAGGCTTGTCCCTGATCTATAGCTGAGGGCAAACACTTGTGTGCTTGTGGGAGAGCCTGTGTCTTTCCTGGAAGCGTTTGGGAGTTTTGCTCAGACGCGTGTTTCCTCAAGTTCAAGAATCAAGATCTAGGATACCTGCAGACAGGTGCCTGTTTGTGTGGAGACAGTCTGTTTGAAACTGTGTTCCTCAGCGCCCGCTCTTTCTCCCCGTCGCTCCACACGCCTGGGAGTCCCTTTCTTTCTCTCCACAAGCACGTGTGTTGACTTCGTCGCACATGTGCATCTGCACAAGCGTTGAGCTCAGCAGAGCGTGTCTCTTGACACTTGATGTGCGTTGGCTGTGTCTGCCTGCTCCAGTGAAGAGAGAAACGGGAAATCATCTTGGTAGAGGCAACAAAGCAAAAGCGAGGCAGGATTGACATCTGCTCAACAGAGACGGATTCCCTGCGCTGACACAGTTCACAGTTACACGAGAAGCAATCTGAGCGGTCCGTCGACCGGAGACGTGTTTCCCAAGAGGTCGTTTAGCGAGTGAACAGCAGTGTGCGCGACTTTCAGGAGTGTGCCTGGAAAGTGCCAGAATCACCAGGAGCATCTGTGCAAAAGCTGCTGCCTCTGTGACCGCATTGAGGCACGTTCGCGTGTCTGCGAGTATATAGACGGCTCTTTCGCGTTCACTCCGAGGGAAACGGTCCGCTATTGCTTCTGTGCGCACAGACGCGATTCCCTTGTCTCTTGCGAACACAGGGAACTCTGTGCATCCAAATCTACAGGCTAAGGACGCGTCTGCATATGTTTTGGTGAACAATCGAGTGTGCGTGTTCTGACAGCTGCCTCTATGCAGACGTCTCCACAGAGCCACTTCTGAATGCCCCGCAGCCCAGGACTGAATGGATACACTAACAAGTGCACCGGTGTGAGCAACCACATATGCAGAAGGACGTCTTTCATCTCACAGAAGCGCGAACGTCTTGGCGTTCAAGCACATGGCAGAAACAAGGTGTGAACAGATGAGCTGCTGCTATTTTCTCCGTTCGGCATGCTTCGTTGTAGCTCTCTTGCCGGTCGCCGGCTTAGCGGCTTGCTTTGCGCGACTAGCTCTGGGGAGAGAAGGAGATAGCGCCGGAAACCTCGCCTTTTGCCTTCTTCGGCGCTGGAACCTGGTTGCTGCGCCTTCTCTTTGTCCATGTGCACACACACGATTCCTCAGCGAAAACCATGCAGAAACCTTTCCACGAGCACCCAGGGATGTGCACCCAGCACCACGTGCACGCACACGCAGCTAGAGAAAAGCACCTACCTTTTCACACACTGATGCCTAAGCAAACGCGTGGCCACACACACGCACACATCCGCAAGCGCGCCTACTCCCATCTATTGAGGGAAAGACGGACGAGCTCTTTGGTTGCTCTTCACAGGCTTGTCCCTGATCTATAGCTGAGGGCAAACACTTGTGTGCTTGTGGGAGAGCCTGTGTCTTTCCTGGAAGCGTTTGGGAGTTTTGCTCAGACGCGTGTTTCCTCAAGTTCAAGAATCAAGATCTAGGATACCTGCAGACAGGTGCCTGTTTGTGTGGAGACAGTCTGTTTGAAACTGTGTTCCTCAGCGCCCGCTCTTTCTCCCCGTCGCTCCACACGCCTGGGAGTCCCTTTCTTTCTCTCCACAAGCACGTGTGTTGACTTCGTCGCACATGTGCATCTGCACAAGCGTTGAGCTCAGCAGAGCGTGTCTCTTGACACTTGATGTGCGTTGGCTGTGTCTGCCTGCTCCAGTGAAGAGAGAAACGGGAAATCATCTTGGTAGAGGCAACAAAGCAAAAGCGAGGCAGGATTGACATCTGCTCAACAGAGACGGATTCCCTGCGCTGACACAGTTCACAGTTACACGAGAAGCAATCTGAGCGGTCCGTCGACCGGAGACGTGTTTCCCAAGAGGTCGTTTAGCGAGTGAACAGCAGTGTGCGCGACTTTCAGGAGTGTGCCTGGAAAGTGCCAGAATCACCAGGAGCATCTGTGCAAAAGCTGCTGCCTCTGTGACCGCATTGAGGCACGTTCGCGTGTCTGCGAGTATATAGACGGCTCTTTCGCGTTCACTCCGAGGGAAACGGTCCGCTATTGCTTCTGTGCGCACAGACGCGATTCCCTTGTCTCTTGCGAACACAGGGAACTCTGTGCATCCAAATCTACAGGCTAAGGACGCGTCTGCATATGTTTTGGTGAACAATCGAGTGTGCGTGTTCTGACAGCTGCCTCTATGCAGACGTCTCCACAGAGCCACTTCTGAATGCCCCGCAGCCCAGGACTGAATGGATACACTAACAAGTGCACCGGTGTGAGCAACCACATATGCAGAAGGACGTCTTTCATCTCACAGAAGCGCGAACGTCTTGGCGTTCAAGCACATGGCAGAAACAAGGTGTGAACAGATGAGCTGCTGCTATTTTCTCCGTTTGGCATGCTTCGTTGTAGCTCTCTTGCCGGTCGCCGGCTTAGCGGCTTGCTTTGCGCGACTAGCTCTGGGGAGAGAAGGAGATAGCGCCGGAAACCTCGCCTTTTGCCTTCTTCGGCGCTGGAACCTGGTTGCTGCGCCTTCTCTTTGTCCATGTGCACACACACGATTCCTCAGCGAAAACCATGCAGAAACCTTTCCACGAGCACCCAGGGATGTGCACCCAGCACCACGTGCACGCACACGCAGCTAGAGAAAAGCACCTACCTTTTCACACACTGAAGCCTAAGCAAACGCGTGGCCACACACACGCACACATCCGCAAGCGCGCCTACTCCCATCTATTGAGGGAAAGACGGACGAGCAACGTCCTGACAGGCTTGAGGGGAAAAACGTCCGTTGACGGTTGGCGTACTGCACGCCCGCCTACGGGGCTGCAGGGGAATCCACATTTGGAAGGTACCTGAAGATGTGTGCCTGTTCTTGGAGCTCCGCTAGTAGGGTAGCAAAGACACTCGTAGGCAGTACTGAATGCTGCTCCGTGCTACTTCTCCTCCGCTGGCAAATGCTTCAGTGTCGCCCGAGGAAAGACGTTTAACAATCGATCTCCAAGAGGAACGAAACACATGATGCCATAAGGCGAAAGAATAGCAGGGCATCTCTTCACAGGCTTGTCCCTGATCTATAGCTGAGGGCAAACACTTGTGTGCTTGTGGGAGAGCCTGTGTCTTTCCTGGAAGCGTTTGGGAGTTTTGCTCAGACGCGTGTTTCCTCAAGTTCAAGAATCAAGATCTAGGATACCTGCAGACAGGTGCCTGTTTGTGTGGAGACAGTCTGTTTGAAACTGTGTTCCTCAGCGCCCGCTCTTTCTCCCCGTCGCTCCACACGCCTGGGAGTCCCTTTCTTTCTCTCCACAAGCACGTGTGTTGACTTCGTCGCACATGTGCATCTGCACAAGCGTTGAGCTCAGCAGAGCGTGTCTCTTGACACTTGATGTGCGTTGGCTGTGTCTGCCTGCTCCAGTGAAGAGAGAAACGGGAAATCATCTTGGTAGAGGCAACAAAGCAAAAGCGAGGCAGGATTGACATCTGCTCAACAGAGACGGATTCCCTGCGCTGACACAGTTCACAGTTACACGAGAAGCAATCTGAGCGGTCCGTCGACCGGAGACGTGTTTCCCAAGAGGTCGTTTAGCGAGTGAACAGCAGTGTGCGCGACTTTCAGGAGTGTGCCTGGAAAGTGCCAGAATCACCAGGAGCATCTGTGCAAAAGCTGCTGCCTCTGTGACCGCATTGAGGCACGTTCGCGTGTCTGCGAGTATATAGACGGCTCTTTCGCGTTCACTCCGAGGGAAACGGTCCGCTATTGCTTCTGTGCGCACAGACGCGATTCCCTTGTCTCTTGCGAACACAGGGAACTCTGTGCATCCAAATCTACAGGCTAAGGACGCGTCTGCATATGTTTTGGTGAACAATCGAGTGTGCGTGTTCTGACAGCTGCCTCTATGCAGACGTCTCCACAGAGCCACTTCTGAATGCCCCGCAGCCCAGGACTGAATGGATACACTAACAAGTGCACCGGTGTGAGCAACCACATATGCAGAAGGACGTCTTTCATCTCACAGAAGCGCGAACGTCTTGGCGTTCAAGCACATGGCAGAAACAAGGTGTGAACAGATGAGCTGCTGCTATTTTCTCCGTTCGGCATGCTTCGTTGTAGCTCTCTTGCCGGTCGCCGGCTTAGCGGCTTGCTTTGCGCGACTAGCTCTGGGGAGAGAAGGAGATAGCGCCGGAAACCTCGCCTTTTGCCTTCTTCGGCGCTGGAACCTGGTTGCTGCGCCTTCTCTTTGTCCATGTGCACACACACGATTCCTCAGCGAAAACCATGCAGAAACCTTTCCACGAGCACCCAGGGATGTGCACCCAGCACCACGTGCACGCACACGCAGCTAGAGAAAAGCACCTACCTTTTCACACACTGATGCCTAAGCAAACGCGTGGCCACACACACGCACACATCCGCAAGCGCGCCTACTCCCATCTATTGAGGGAAAGACGGACGAGCTCTTTGGTTGCTCTTCACAGGCTTGTCCCTGATCTATAGCTGAGGGCAAACACTTGTGTGCTTGTGGGAGAGCCTGTGTCTTTCCTGGAAGCGTTTGGGAGTTTTGCTCAGACGCGTGTTTCCTCAAGTTCAAGAATCAAGATCTAGGATACCTGCAGACAGGTGCCTGTTTGTGTGGAGACAGTCTGTTTGAAACTGTGTTCCTCAGCGCCCGCTCTTTCTCCCCGTCGCTCCACACGCCTGGGAGTCCCTTTCTTTCTCTCCACAAGCACGTGTGTTGACTTCGTCGCACATGTGCATCTGCACAAGCGTTGAGCTCAGCAGAGCGTGTCTCTTGACACTTGATGTGCGTTGGCTGTGTCTGCCTGCTCCAGTGAAGAGAGAAACGGGAAATCATCTTGGTAGAGGCAACAAAGCAAAAGCGAGGCAGGATTGACATCTGCTCAACAGAGACGGATTCCCTGCGCTGACACAGTTCACAGTTACACGAGAAGCAATCTGAGCGGTCCGTCGACCGGAGACGTGTTTCCCAAGAGGTCGTTTAGCGAGTGAACAGCAGTGTGCGCGACTTTCAGGAGTGTGCCTGGAAAGTGCCAGAATCACCAGGAGCATCTGTGCAAAAGCTGCTGCCTCTGTGACCGCATTGAGGCACGTTCGCGTGTCTGCGAGTATATAGACGGCTCTTTCGCGTTCACTCCGAGGGAAACGGTCCGCTATTGCTTCTGTGCGCACAGACGCGATTCCCTTGTCTCTTGCGAACACAGGGAACTCTGTGCATCCAAATCTACAGGCTAAGGACGCGTCTGCATATGTTTTGGTGAACAATCGAGTGTGCGTGTTCTGACAGCTGCCTCTATGCAGACGTCTCCACAGAGCCACTTCTGAATGCCCCGCAGCCCAGGACTGAATGGATACACTAACAAGTGCACCGGTGTGAGCAACCACATATGCAGAAGGACGTCTTTCATCTCACAGAAGCGCGAACGTCTTGGCGTTCAAGCACATGGCAGAAACAAGGTGTGAACACATGAGCTGCTGCTATTTTCTCCGTTCGGCATGCTTCGTTGTAGCTCTCTTGCCGGTCGCCGGCTTAGCGGCTTGCTTTGCGCGACTAGCTCTGGGGAGAGAAGGAGATAGCGCCGGAAACCTCGCCTTTTGCCTTCTTCGGCGCTGGAACCTGGTTGCTGCGCCTTCTCTTTGTCCATGTGCACACACACGATTCCTCAGCGAAAACCATGCAGAAACCTTTCCACGAGCACCCAGGGATGTGCACCCAGCACCACGTGCACGCACACGCAGCTAGAGAAAAGCACCTACCTTTTCACACACTGATGCCTAAGCAAACGCGTGGCCACACACACGCACACATCCGCAAGCGCGCCTACTCCCATCTATTGAGGGAAAGACGGACGAGCTCTTTGGTTGCTCTTCACAGGCTTGTCCCTGATCTATAGCTGAGGGCAAACACTTGTGTGCTTGTGGGAGAGCCTGTGTCTTTCCTGGAAGCGTTTGGGAGTTTTGCTCAGACGCGTGTTTCCTCAAGTTCAAGAATCAAGATCTAGGATACCTGCAGACAGGTGCCTGTTTGTGTGGAGACAGTCTGTTTGAAACTGTGTTCCTCAGCGCCCGCTCTTTCTCCCCGTCGCTCCACACGCCTGGGAGTCCCTTTCTTTCTCTCCACAAGCACGTGTGTTGACTTCGTCGCACATGTGCATCTGCACAAGCGTTGAGCTCAGCAGAGCGTGTCTCTTGACACTTGATGTGCGTTGGCTGTGTCTGCCTGCTCCAGTGAAGAGAGAAACGGGAAATCATCTTGGTAGAGGCAACAAAGCAAAAGCGAGGCAGGATTGACATCTGCTCAACAGAGACGGATTCCCTGCGCTGACACAGTTCACAGTTACACGAGAAGCAATCTGAGCGGTCCGTCGACCGGAGACGTGTTTCCCAAGAGGTCGTTTAGCGAGTGAACAGCAGTGTGCGCGACTTTCAGGAGTGTGCCTGGAAAGTGCCAGAATCACCAGGAGCATCTGTGCAAAAGCTGCTGCCTCTGTGACCGCATTGAGGCACGTTCGCGTGTCTGCGAGTATATAGACGGCTCTTTCGCGTTCACTCCGAGGGAAACGGTCCGCTATTGCTTCTGTGCGCACAGACGCGATTCCCTTGTCTCTTGCGAACACAGGGAACTCTGTGCATCCAAATCTACAGGCTAAGGACGCGTCTGCATATGTTTTGGTGAACAATCGAGTGTGCGTGTTCTGACAGCTGCCTCTATGCAGACGTCTCCACAGAGCCACTTCTGAATGCCCCGCAGCCCAGGACTGAATGGATACACTAACAAGTGCACCGGTGTGAGCAACCACATATGCAGAAGGACGTCTTTCATCTCACAGAAGCGCGAACGTCTTGGCGTTCAAGCACATGGCAGAAACAAGGTGTGAACAGATGAGCTGCTGCTATTTTCTCCGTTCGGCATGCTTCGTTGTAGCTCTCTTGCCGGTCGCCGGCTTAGCGGCTTGCTTTGCGCGACTAGCTCTGGGGAGAGAAGGAGATAGCGCCGGAAACCTCGCCTTTTGCCTTCTTCGGCGCTGGAACCTGGTTGCTGCGCCTTCTCTTTGTCCATGTGCACACACACGATTCCTCAGCGAAAACCATGCAGAAACCTTTCCACGAGCACCCAGGGATGTGCACCCAGCACCACGTGCACGCACACGCAGCTAGAGAAAAGCACCTACCTTTTCACACACTGATGCCTAAGCAAACGCGTGGCCACACACACGCACACATCCGCAAGCGCGCCTACTCCCATCTATTGAGGGAAAGACGGACGAGCTCTTTGGTTGCTCTTCACAGGCTTGTCCCTGATCTATAGCTGAGGGCAAACACTTGTGTGCTTGTGGGAGAGCCTGTGTCTTTCCTGGAAGCGTTTGGGAGTTTTGCTCAGACGCGTGTTTCCTCAAGTTCAAGAATCAAGATCTAGGATACCTGCAGACAGGTGCCTGTTTGTGTGGAGACAGTCTGTTTGAAACTGTGTTCCTCAGCGCCCGCTCTTTCTCCCCGTCGCTCCACACGCCTGGGAGTCCCTTTCTTTCTCTCCACAAGCACGTGTGTTGACTTCGTCGCACATGTGCATCTGCACAAGCGTTGAGCTCAGCAGAGCGTGTCTCTTGACACTTGATGTGCGTTGGCTGTGTCTGCCTGCTCCAGTGAAGAGAGAAACGGGAAATCATCTTGGTAGAGGCAACAAAGCAAAAGCGAGGCAGGATTGACATCTGCTCAACAGAGACGGATTCCCTGCGCTGACACAGTTCACAGTTACACGAGAAGCAATCTGAGCGGTCCGTCGACCGGAGACGTGTTTCCCAAGAGGTCGTTTAGCGAGTGAACAGCAGTGTGCGCGACTTTCAGGAGTGTGCCTGGAAAGTGCCAGAATCACCAGGAGCATCTGTGCAAAAGCTGCTGCCTCTGTGACCGCATTGAGGCACGTTCGCGTGTCTGCGAGTATATAGACGGCTCTTTCGCGTTCACTCCGAGGGAAACGGTCCGCTATTGCTTCTGTGCGCACAGACGCGATTCCCTTGTCTCTTGCGAACACAGGGAACTCTGTGCATCCAAATCTACAGGCTAAGGACGCGTCTGCATATGTTTTGGTGAACAATCGAGTGTGCGTGTTCTGACAGCTGCCTCTATGCAGACGTCTCCACAGAGCCACTTCTGAATGCCCCGCAGCCCAGGACTGAATGGATACACTAACAAGTGCACCGGTGTGAGCAACCACATATGCAGAAGGACGTCTTTCATCTCACAGAAGCGCGAACGTCTTGGCGTTCAAGCACATGGCAGAAACAAGGTGTGAACACATGAGCTGCTGCTATTTTCTCCGTTCGGCATGCTTCGTTGTAGCTCTCTTGCCGGTCGCCGGCTTAGCGGCTTGCTTTGCGCGACTAGCTCTGGGGAGAGAAGGAGATAGCGCCGGAAACCTCGCCTTTTGCCTTCTTCGGCGCTGGAACCTGGTTGCTGCGCCTTCTCTTTGTCCATGTGCACACACACGATTCCTCAGCGAAAACCATGCAGAAACCTTTCCACGAGCACCCAGGGATGTGCACCCAGCACCACGTGCACGCACACGCAGCTAGAGAAAAGCACCTACCTTTTCACACACTGATGCCTAAGCAAACGCGTGGCCACACACACGCACACATCCGCAAGCGCGCCTACTCCCATCTATTGAGGGAAAGACGGACGAGCTCTTTGGTTGCTCTTCACAGGCTTGTCCCTGATCTATAGCTGAGGGCAAACACTTGTGTGCTTGTGGGAGAGCCTGTGTCTTTCCTGGAAGCGTTTGGGAGTTTTGCTCAGACGCGTGTTTCCTCAAGTTCAAGAATCAAGATCTAGGATACCTGCAGACAGGTGCCTGTTTGTGTGGAGACAGTCTGTTTGAAACTGTGTTCCTCAGCGCCCGCTCTTTCTCCCCGTCGCTCCACACGCCTGGGAGTCCCTTTCTTTCTCTCCACAAGCACGTGTGTTGACTTCGTCGCACATGTGCATCTGCACAAGCGTTGAGCTCAGCAGAGCGTGTCTCTTGACACTTGATGTGCGTTGGCTGTGTCTGCCTGCTCCAGTGAAGAGAGAAACGGGAAATCATCTTGGTAGAGGCAACAAAGCAAAAGCGAGGCAGGATTGACATCTGCTCAACAGAGACGGATTCCCTGCGCTGACACAGTTCACAGTTACACGAGAAGCAATCTGAGCGGTCCGTCGACCGGAGACGTGTTTCCCAAGAGGTCGTTTAGCGAGTGAACAGCAGTGTGCGCGACTTTCAGGAGTGTGCCTGGAAAGTGCCAGAATCACCAGGAGCATCTGTGCAAAAGCTGCTGCCTCTGTGACCGCATTGAGGCACGTTCGCGTGTCTGCGAGTATATAGACGGCTCTTTCGCGTTCACTCCGAGGGAAACGGTCCGCTATTGCTTCTGTGCGCACAGACGCGATTCCCTTGTCTCTTGCGAACACAGGGAACTCTGTGCATCCAAATCTACAGGCTAAGGACGCGTCTGCATATGTTTTGGTGAACAATCGAGTGTGCGTGTTCTGACAGCTGCCTCTATGCAGACGTCTCCACAGAGCCACTTCTGAATGCCCCGCAGCCCAGGACTGAATGGATACACTAACAAGTGCACCGGTGTGAGCAACCACATATGCAGAAGGACGTCTTTCATCTCACAGAAGCGCGAACGTCTTGGCGTTCAAGCACATGGCAGAAACAAGGTGTGAACACATGAGCTGCTGCTATTTTCTCCGTTCGGCATGCTTCGTTGTAGCTCTCTTGCCGGTCGCCGGCTTAGCGGCTTGCTTTGCGCGACTAGCTCTGGGGAGAGAAGGAGATAGCGCCG